>NW_010344715.1:0-236 GCF_000700745.2 Antrostomus carolinensis
TCTGCTTTTTCCCTGGCCTTTCTTTCCCAGCAGAGCAGCTCTGCACTGCCCTGGGCAGGAATTACCTCACTGGTGTCGTGCAGCTCAGGGAGAAACCTGCCCTACTCACATCGTGAGCTCTGCAAGGAGGGAAGGTGGGAAACTCAGATTTACAAAATAAATTATCACCCCAAATAGGCTTTTATTTAAGCATATTTAATCAGGGAAAATCAACTGGTCTAGTGGAAGGTGTCCCT
>NW_010344716.1:0-236 GCF_000700745.2 Antrostomus carolinensis
ATTTGGTGCCATCTACAATCAGGGGGTGTCGGATCCCACCGACGGTGCAGGAAAGGGGAGGCGGGGAAAGGGGGTGGGTTTTTGCTTTGATGAATTCCTAAACAATTCCTATTATTACTTTTCTTCACCAACCAAAGGGTGAATACGGGGTCCAAATGGTGAGATTTGCTTTTCAAAGAGTAACTTGAAATCAAAACACCTGTTATGCATTAGCCTTCTCCCACTTCCACCTCTCC
>NW_010344717.1:0-236 GCF_000700745.2 Antrostomus carolinensis
GCATATAGGTGGGTGTCCTATACGTGTGCATGAAATTATCATGGCTAGCTACCAGTGAGCACGTCACCTCTAGCAGATCCTGCGGCCCCTGCGCGTTCCTCTTCAAGATATCTCCTGCTGCAGCACAGTCATGGTTTCTTTTCTTGCTGCTGGATTAGGATCAGTCCGCTCCGCTGTCGGGCATTTTGGCTCATAGAATCATTGAGTTGGAAAAGATCTCTAAGATCATCAGGTCC
>NW_010344718.1:0-236 GCF_000700745.2 Antrostomus carolinensis
AGCCTTCTCCATATCCTGGGTGACCAGGTCTTCTGTTTCCTTCTGGAGGGGCTCACATTTTCCCTCGTCTTCCTTTTGTCTCCGACATACCTATAAAAGTTTTTCTTCGTGGCCTTGACATCCTTGACCAGATTTAATCCTGTCAGGGCTTTAGATTTTCTAACCTAATCCCTGGCTGCTCAGACAATTTCCATGTATTCCTTCCAGACTACCTGTCCTTGCTTCCACCCTCTGTA
>NW_010344719.1:0-236 GCF_000700745.2 Antrostomus carolinensis
CATGAGTGCTGGTCAGTCTTTAAGAACCACCATTTAGAAGCACGGGAGCAGACAATCCCATTGGATCGTAAGTCAAGCAAGCAGGGCAGAAGACCAGTTTGGCTGAACAGGAAACTCCTTGTGGAGCTCAGGAGGAAAAAGAAATTGTATGATCTCTGGGAGCAAGATTGGGCTTCACAGGAAGAGGACAGAGCTGTGGTTTATTTATGCAGGGAGAAGACATGAAAGGCCAAAGC
>NW_010344720.1:0-236 GCF_000700745.2 Antrostomus carolinensis
AATGATATTTTTAGTGATTCTACTCCTTGACAAAATACAGAAAATGTCTCGTTAAGAGTAAAATTACGCCAACATTCAAACGATGTATCGCATGAGATTTTATAGGGTGTACGAGGTGAATGACTCCACGTACCATAGGTATCATAGATATCATCGGTTATTCTCTTTAGCCCCATCTCGATGCTTCCCAAAGTGTAAGGTTTTAAACTATTCTTATGGGTCAGTTGACACCCTAC
>NW_010344721.1:0-236 GCF_000700745.2 Antrostomus carolinensis
TTAACTCTATCCCAGCAAAACCAGGACACTGATTCCCTTCTATCAGTTGTCAGAAGGGCATGGCTGTACGCAGGGAACGATTTACAGTGGAAACTGTCATCAACATAGAATAATTCTGTTTGTGCTTCCAAATTAAATCAGAAATAATGCTATTAAAGGCAAAGGAGTTACTTTTCCTTACATAATAGATGAATCTAAAATTCATGCCTTTATCACAAGACAAAGATTTGTTAGAT
>NW_010344722.1:0-236 GCF_000700745.2 Antrostomus carolinensis
GAAGTTGGTAAGAGCCAGTTTAAAAAGCAAATCAAACAGAGGTAGTTCTTCATGTAACTTGCTCAGATGTGGAACCCCTTGCCAAAGGTTGTTGTGCTGCTAAATTCTTACTTTGGTTCACAAAGATAGTGGGAAAACTCACAGGGGAAAATGTTTCCCTCAAATATTAGCAGATAAACAGAAACCACATCTGTTCCAGAACTCAAAATGGTTAGAGCTGGGGAAGTATCATATAA
>NW_010344723.1:0-236 GCF_000700745.2 Antrostomus carolinensis
TCACCTCTTGTCACCTCCCCACCCTGTCACCCCCACACCCAGGTCACCCAGGGGAGGAGGAAGGGAGGGGACACACACACCCCTGGTGTCACCAAGGGGTTAAGGGACATCATGGGGTCATCGAGGGCCACCTCAGTGTCACCAAAGGTCACTTGAGTGTCCCCAAGGGGACAAGGAGCCATCTCAGTGTCCCCAAGAGCCACCATGGTGTCCCCAGGGGGAGAAAGAACCATCCT
>NW_010344724.1:0-236 GCF_000700745.2 Antrostomus carolinensis
GGATCTGTTGGGTAGCGCAGCTTTGGCCGCTGGTGACCTCTGGCTGCTTCAGCTGCTGCTGAGGTGCAGGGACAGCCACGGGCTCGGCTGCACTTTGTGAAGGCCGGTTCCCTGTTTCACGGACCCTTTTGCTAGTGTGTTTGTTCCTGTCTTTGTACGAATCCAGCTTTATAGCGGTTTGCCTCTACTCAATTTTCTCTTTGTATCTGGGAATGACTCAGGGCTGGAGGTTTTTT
>NW_010344725.1:0-236 GCF_000700745.2 Antrostomus carolinensis
GGAAGGTTTGAGTCAGTCTTTCTGACAAGGAGAAACACAGATCCAATACAGTTTGGTTACATCCACTAAGTTTGAACCCATTAAATGGAAAGACAGACTCAGTGTAAACTAATTTAATGTCTTTGCTACGTGTCCTGCTGTACCAGATCTGGAACCTTCCTGTGGCACCTGCTGAATGCCAAGAAGATACATCTGAGGACCACAGTATTACCTGCCTGCTCATTTCCACACCAAAG
>NW_010344726.1:0-236 GCF_000700745.2 Antrostomus carolinensis
TAAAAGAAGACGCAAATGAAGAAAATCCCCAAAACCCATTTTGGGTGTGTGCCTCACTCTCAGTTTTGGGAGGTGGGAAGAGCATCCTCTGAGCACAGCCTTTGACTTTGGGCTCCTGCCTGCTGCTGCCTGTTTTAACCATAGATTGGAAACAGCTTTATGTTGTGCAGCTCCTGTCACACCAGGCACCCCTGGTCCTTGCTCTAAGAAGGACATTATGGTGCTGGAGCGTGTCC
>NW_010344727.1:0-236 GCF_000700745.2 Antrostomus carolinensis
CTCCTTATTCTGCACTTTGGCTAAGTCAACATTAATCCTTGCAAATGAACATACCTTGTTTGTGAGGATGGAGATTTTCCTGTGTTCATGTTAACCAAGCTCTGCCTCAATTTTTAATCAGAAGGCAAAATGACTCCTTTCAATCTTTCTTTAATTGAAAGTTATGGAAAATGCCACTTGACACACATGAAATAAGCAGCAAAGTTTTCCAAAAGGAAAGGACTTCTTTTTGTACT
>NW_010344728.1:0-236 GCF_000700745.2 Antrostomus carolinensis
TACTCCCAACAGCTCCATGGATCTCACCTTTGAAGGTCTCTGCTGTCACACCACACTTGTCTTGTGCACTGTCCCATTGACAAGGACCAGAACTACCACCTCCCCCTACACAGCACCAAACACTGGACTGCAACCCAGATCCCAGTGTGACACTGCAGCTCTGGAATGGTCAAACCAAAGCTCATCAGCTCAGCCAACAGCACCCAGGCCTCAGAAACTGCTCCAGTTGCTTCTGC
>NW_010344729.1:0-236 GCF_000700745.2 Antrostomus carolinensis
ACATATTTCCTATAAAGCCACAGCACCTATCACAGCTCTCCTGTCATATAAGCTATCCTACTACTTCTGAGTTATTTCAGCGGTGCCAGAGCCCCAACTCCTCCTGTTTGTTTCCCAGGCTATGTGTATTTTTGCACAGGCACTTGAGGTGGGCCCCTTTTTGACCCACATTGTTCATCCCGAGGGCTCTGTATCTCCCATTATCCTGCCTCATGTGTTTACTGCCTCTGTCCTCT
>NW_010344730.1:0-236 GCF_000700745.2 Antrostomus carolinensis
TTCCTCAATTTGGCAGAGAGGATGCTGTGGGTTTTTTTTTGTTTTGCTTTGTGTGTTTTTTTGTTTCCTGGTGTGGTTTTTTGGGATTTTTTGGGGATTTTTTTGGTTTTTTTCTGAATTATTGAGAGCAGTTCTCAGCTTTTCAGGCAGAGCTGCATGCCCTGCCCATAAGTGGCCAATGAAAAGGTCTGGAGGCCCCAGTGTATCTGAGGTACGTGCCTGGGACTGGCAGTTCT
>NW_010344731.1:0-236 GCF_000700745.2 Antrostomus carolinensis
AGAAAAGGACGGGGAGGGGAGCGGGAGCCCTGGGCAGCAGAGAGCCCCCGCTCAGCGGCTACAGAGGCCAGAGCACCATCGCCCCGGCAAGGGGAGGATGCCAGCGCCTGCCGAGCTGGCAGCTTGTGGGGTGAGACGGGGCAGGGGTCGGTACAGAGGTACCCGGGGAGGAGAGAGCTGACCCCGGGCAGGGACCCGCCAGGCTCCGGCACAGCGCGAAGCTGCGCCCCGAGGCC
>NW_010344732.1:0-236 GCF_000700745.2 Antrostomus carolinensis
ACACTAGGGAAAGGTACAATGTTGAAGAAGACACCAGGGGAAAAATAGAGCTGGTATGCCAGGAATTCCTCTGATATCACCTCCCTTCCAGGCCTTAATCAGATCAGTGGGGGAGACGGGAGAGAGCGGTGGCTTGTTCACCAGCACCCGTGTTTTGGCTTCATGAGGCCTGATGTCTTGTCTGCCTGCAACCCTGGATCGGCACCTGGCACCCCTTAGACAAATACCCTCCTTTT
>NW_010344733.1:0-237 GCF_000700745.2 Antrostomus carolinensis
GCTGCAGGTGAACATGCTGGTGCTGGGCAGGCACCTGGGCATCCCCAAACCCTTTGGACCAGTGGTGGGTGGGCAGTGCTGCCTGGAGGAGAGAGTGAGGGCACTGCTGGAGCCCCTGGGCCTCACCTGCACCTTCATCGACGACTACTTCTCCTACCACGTCCTCTCTGGTGACGTCCACTGCGGCACCAACGTCCGCCGTAAGCCCTTCGCCTTCAAATGGTGGCACATGGTGCC
>NW_010344734.1:0-237 GCF_000700745.2 Antrostomus carolinensis
CTCCCATACCAGGGCACAAGCCTGTGTGCACCGAGGTCTTATTCTCCCCCCCCACTCCACCCCCCTGTTTTTCTCTCCCCTGGGTGACTCAACTCCAGCTAATCCCCCTTGCCTGTCCAGGGCTTTATCTAGGACACGGCACTGCTCAGAGGCGGTGAAGGAGAGCTGGCTCACGCGGCGGCGGCTGGGGAGTCCCCGAGGCTGCAGTGAAGGAGGGGGACAGGGGACAGGGGACGG
>NW_010344735.1:0-236 GCF_000700745.2 Antrostomus carolinensis
CTTTCCCTATTCCAGCTATTAAAGACCGTTATCTACATAGTGCCCATAGCTGACTAGTAATGACTTCCTTTTTTTCTAGAAGGTATTCTTTTTGTTGTTTACAAGTTAAGCATTCTCTGTGTTGTGCTGCTAGTTCTCTCTGTCTATACTCAAAACAAACAAGGATTGTGTGTGTCAGTGTTGTTAATCAAATTTTATCATTCTTATTAATTGTTTTGGAGAGCAACAAACACAGA
>NW_010344737.1:0-237 GCF_000700745.2 Antrostomus carolinensis
CACCCCCAAGTCACTCTGGTGGGACCAAGGCCACATGGAGGGGACTCAACTCAATGAGGGACAAGGACACTTGGGGACACAAGGCCACCACAGGGTGACACCGAGTGACATCGGGTGACACCTCCTGGTCACTCTGCACTGAGTCCCCAGTGGGTGTCCCACCCGGTGAGGGGACAAGGCCACCCTTGGTGGGGTCAGGGCCCTCGGTTGGGGACAGTTGGGGACAGTTGGGGACAG
>NW_010344738.1:0-237 GCF_000700745.2 Antrostomus carolinensis
CTTCCTGACACAACTGGTGAGTGAACCAACTCGGGAAGGTGCCCTGTTGGACCTGTTGTTTGCAAACAGAGAAAGTCTTGTGGGAGATGTGACGGTTGGAGGACATCTGGGGCACAGCGATCACAAAATGTTTGAATTTTCAATCCCTGTGAAGCAAGGAGGGCAGTCAGCAGAACTGACCCGTTGGACTTCCAGAGGGCAGACTCTGGACTGTTTAGGAGGCTGGTCAGTAAAGTC
>NW_010344739.1:0-237 GCF_000700745.2 Antrostomus carolinensis
AGAGGTTGTCCTGCACACACAGAGTTCCCCAAGACTTTTCCTCCATCCAACAGTAAGCAGTGCTACCATCTCTCTTCTTTTCCCTTCATCAGGAAGCGACTCTGAAACAACTCCTGCCTCACCTACAACGATAACCCCAACAACTACAGGTAAGGAGAAAAGCCCCCAGTCAGCCCCTTCTGAGGAGAGCTTGGGGTCACTCATCCCAGGGAGCTCTACAGTCCCCACATGCAGGGG
>NW_010344740.1:0-237 GCF_000700745.2 Antrostomus carolinensis
GGGCAGCTCCTCCAAGCACAGTGTCTTTCTTCTTCACAAAGCCACCAACTGACTCCAGTTCCCTTTTCAACCAGCCACCCCACTCTTTTATAGCACTCTTCTTCTCATTGGTTACAGCTGTGGCCTGTTAAAGTCAGGCCTGTTCCTAATCTTTGATAATTGGCCCAGCTGCAACTCCTTAGGGGTAAGATTACTTTCTACACTATCTTTATTTTCTTATATTCTATCCCCCTACAA
>NW_010344741.1:0-237 GCF_000700745.2 Antrostomus carolinensis
GAGCTACGGACTCGTCGTTCATCTTGTACCACCATCCATTGCTGTCCTGCAAAGAAAGGCAACGCTGCCTTTAGGTGAACTGCAGGGTTCGGGAACACAAGCAGAGTCAGGACACCACTGAAGGACACAATACACCACCACAAATCAAAGCAAACACCTCCTGGGACATTTTCCCCAAGAACAGTGCTTACCAGGAGCATGTGCATCCCAGTTTCTCATCACCAGCACTGATTTTTA
>NW_010344742.1:0-237 GCF_000700745.2 Antrostomus carolinensis
CTATAACTGCTAGTAAATAAAAATTATGAACGTGCTTTATGCTCTTAGATAGAACTGTGAGATTTAATGCATTAACCTTGTACTCTTTAAAAGTCTACATGAATAGCAGAGATGAGTAAGGAGGGGATTTTTAACCTTTTAGGAGTTTTTATAAGATTTTGAACTTTCCTAGTTTACAAAACTTAAAGCTAGATTTTTACACAAGAGGAAATCTCGTCATGTTACACAGTAGGAACC
>NW_010344743.1:0-237 GCF_000700745.2 Antrostomus carolinensis
TCTAGCCAGGGTCAACCCACCACAAGCTCTTTTTGAAAAGAGGCTTTTGGCCCTAAAAATGAAGATTTAGAACCTAAAAATGAGGCTTTCTACCCTAAAAGAGGGATGAAAACCCTAAAAATGAGGCACTGGACCCTAAAAATGTGGTCATGGGCCCTAGAAGTGAGGGCTTGAACGCTAGGATCAAAGCTCTGGACTCTAACAATGAGGGAAGGAGATGCTGGGAAGGATGGCTGT
>NW_010344744.1:0-237 GCF_000700745.2 Antrostomus carolinensis
TCACGCCTGTGTACATCACTGATGAGCTTGTGTCCCCGCTATCCATACACATTCCTGTGCCACTTTAGGACTGGCTTAGCCGTGGCTTGCTTGCCTTGTAAGAGTACAGCACACAAACACTGCACAGCGCGTGCTCTCGTACGGGGGGATGGGGGTGTCAGGCTGTTCAGTCTCTAATGGAGTCGGTGGTCGCGATCTCCCCCGGCCGCGTTTACCTTTCCCCCAGTTTCTGCAGGT
>NW_010344745.1:0-237 GCF_000700745.2 Antrostomus carolinensis
GTTTAGTGGTGGACTCAGCAATGTTAGGTTTGCAGCTGGACTCGATGATCTTCTAACTCAAGCAGTTCCACTGTTGCACAAAGGTTTTCTCTGGGAAGAGAGTCACCTACCTCAATCTGCGGGCAATGCTCCTCCTAATGCAGCCAGGGATGCTATTGGTCTTCTTTGTTACAAGAGTGCATTGCTGACTCATGTTTAGGACATCAGGACCCTCAGGTCCTTTTCTGCAAAACTGCT
>NW_010344747.1:0-237 GCF_000700745.2 Antrostomus carolinensis
GTAAAAAGCAAGATCATAACCCTGAATTTCAGCACACCAGACTTTGGCTTCTCTAAATATCTGCTTGAAATAATCCTATGGGATAAAGTGAAAGAAGGAATAGGGGTTCAAGAAAGCTAGTGGATTTTTAAGGATCACTCCCTCCAAGCTCAAGAGCAGTCCATGGAAATGAGCAGGAAGTCAGGCAAAAATGCCAGGAGTCCTTAATGGATGAACAAGGAGCTCCTGGCAAAACTC
>NW_010344748.1:0-237 GCF_000700745.2 Antrostomus carolinensis
AAAACCTCCACTTCAGAATAATTTTCTCTTCTGATTTATGCTGCCTTTTTACTTGGGTTTCTTGTTCTCTGTAGATGTCTGCAAGGAAAGATGACAGCAATATTTTTTAAAGTTCAATTTAGCTTCAGATGGGATCTGCAAAATCTACTTTAACTTCTACAGTATCTGACTATTTGGTGCCCTGAAGGCAAAATTCTGCTAACTCAAGGAAATGGATAAAACACCACTGAAATGCAC
>NW_010344749.1:0-237 GCF_000700745.2 Antrostomus carolinensis
GTCACATTTCAATACCTGTCAAACCCAGTGCGTTTTGCGCAGAATGTATAAACCAAGATGATCTAGTATTGATGTACCTCCTTCTTAACTGCCTGCTACAGATTTAAGTGTATGCAAAACTTTCCACCCTAAAGCAAAAAAACAAAACAAAACCCAAACAAAAAAAGGGAAGACTTTTGGTAAGTAACATTGTGAGTTACATGCCACATTCTGTCCTTAGGTACCCTGTTGTGAGTG
>NW_010344750.1:0-237 GCF_000700745.2 Antrostomus carolinensis
AGCGGGGGGGATGGCCCCTCCTTGGGATGCACCCTTAGATTTTCTTAATCTCTCCAATATTTGGTGCTCAGGCTGGATTTTCTCTCTTTCCAGCCATCTTCGGCTTAGATTTCATGAAACTCTTTATTTAATTTTCATCTTTGCTGACTTGCCAGGCAAAGAGAGAGGATAGCAGGGCAAAGAGGGAGATTTGGGGTTATAGTTAAATATACTAACATCCCCCCCCCAGCCAAGACC
>NW_010344751.1:0-237 GCF_000700745.2 Antrostomus carolinensis
TTCCCTGGTTCATACTGCAGCTTCCGTAGTCAGCAACACCTGGAAAGGACCTTCCCATTGGGGAGTTAAAGATTGTTCTTTCCAAGTTTTTATCAAAACCCACTCTCCAATTTCTATGTTGTGTAGTTTGAAATCTAGTGGGGTTGTCTGGGAGAGCAACCCCTTATTTCTTAACTGCTCTAGGTTTCTTGCTATTTGCATAATGTATTTTCTAATACTAGCCTCCCCTCCCTCATA
>NW_010344752.1:0-237 GCF_000700745.2 Antrostomus carolinensis
CCCCAAAGCAGTCGCTGGCTGCGGCCGGAGCGCGCGCTCCGGGGACCGATCCCGACGTGCGACACGATTTGATTGTACGTACGAGGAGTTGTGCACTAGACTGGACTGAACTACACCCGGTTGTACACCTACAACCGGACATGAAACTACAGGAATGACCACCCCGGCCTTGATCCTGCGGCCTTGCGCCGCCCGTGTCCACACCCAGCTATGATAACACTGCTACGGGGGGGGGGG
>NW_010344753.1:0-237 GCF_000700745.2 Antrostomus carolinensis
ATAAATAAAAATTAAAAAAAAAGGATAAAATGAAAATTAAATAAATAAATAAAATTAAATAAAATAAATTTTAATTTATTTCTTCTTCACTGGCATTGCGAGTCTCCTCCTGTTCAGGAACATCTCCAGGAATCATTTCCAACACCATATATTGTCCTATTTCAGTCCTGTTGACCAGACATGTGCTAAGGAGACCTTGAGACATCCTCAAACATCTCCAGCACTCCTCATCCCATT
>NW_010344754.1:0-237 GCF_000700745.2 Antrostomus carolinensis
GTTGTCTCATGGTTCCATCAAGGGGGACAGACCTTCTGCACCCATGGGTGTTATCTCTGGGGTGAGGTCTTGGGGTGTCACACGCTGTGGTGACAGGGGGGGGATGTCACCTCCTAAAGTCCCCTTGGTGCCACCAGGGTGGGGCGGGCAGGAGGGTGACAACCTCATACGAGCCACCTGAGATGTGCTGAGTCCCCCTAGAACCCCACGGGGACCTGCTGGGCTGTCTTAGAACCC
>NW_010344755.1:0-237 GCF_000700745.2 Antrostomus carolinensis
GTTTGGTTTCTGGTTGGTGCTTTTCAGCACTACCTGGCTCAGTCATATTGGGAGGACTGTCTTTTATGGTCAACGGAGGGCAGTCATTAATTGTAGAAGAGTCTTTTGTGGGCTTGGTGTAGAAGCAGTGATGTTTCTCCCCCTGAGTTTTGAGGCCAGTCAGTTCACAAAAGACCTCACTCCACAATTTTGATGCTTTTCTGCACGCCCTCCCAGGATCCACTCAGCAGTACCAAG
>NW_010344757.1:0-237 GCF_000700745.2 Antrostomus carolinensis
ACCAGAGTCTTCAGGCCTTCTAAGCCAAAGGGGGAATCACCTGTAGCTAGTATTAGCAGAAGGTCCCTTTCTGACACATGATGTCACAACTTCTCAGTTACACGTGCATCGATTGCATTTCTATGCAGTCATCAGATCTGAGTCTAAGGTCATCAAGTCACTTTTAAAGAGTTAGCACTGAAGCCTGCCAGGGAGACAAAAGTGACAAACTATTGCTTGTTCAGCAGCTTGGCCCAG
>NW_010344758.1:0-237 GCF_000700745.2 Antrostomus carolinensis
TGATCCTTATGAGTCCCTTCCAGTTCACAACATTTTATGATTGTATGATTTAAAATGTAAGAGAGAGACTTCCTTCTGGGGCCATCCTCAGCAAGGTGACTCCAGCCTTGTCTTGCATTTCCACTAATAATTAAAGCTTTCTTGATGAGAACATGGAGAAGATGTGTAGTTGCAGGCTTTTCCTTCCCATCTGTCTACTACAGCTATTGTGATCATAGACTCATAGAATGGTTTGGG
>NW_010344759.1:0-237 GCF_000700745.2 Antrostomus carolinensis
GCCACCCCCAGAGGGTCTTCTAATAAATTTCCCATTTCTTTTTTAAAGTCCCTCACATCTACGGAATTGAGGGGAACTGACACAAATCCTACTCCTGGATTTGGTCCTCCCATGGCAATTTCACGCAAAGGATATAATAGACTTTCGTCCTCCTCCCCATCATTCGAATTTTCCGCTGCCCTTTTACTTTTAGCTTGACTTCTCGTTATTCTTTTATTATCCGACTCCGAAGAATTG
>NW_010344760.1:0-237 GCF_000700745.2 Antrostomus carolinensis
TACCCCAAAATTCCACTGAAATATCTCAAATCCCATTGAAATACCTGAAAATCTCAATAAAATACCTCAAATCCCAATAAAATACCCCAGATCCCACTGAAATACCCCAAAATTCCCCTGAAATACCCCAAAATCCCAATAAAATACCCCCAAATCCCACTGAAATGCCCCCAATTCCACTAAAATATCCCAAATTCCACTGAAATACCCCAAAATCCCACTGAAATAGCCCAAAAT
>NW_010344761.1:0-237 GCF_000700745.2 Antrostomus carolinensis
AGGAATATCTGCTGAGCTGTCTCCTAACTCCCAAATTCCTCTCCATCGTGGTTCACAAAAAGCTCAGATAGGTCCTTCTCCAAAAGCACTTTCAGTCTAGGGCAAGAACGAGGGTAAAACTCCCACCTGAGTGACAGCAATGGGATAGGTGGACCTACAGCTTCTGTGGGGCTAGACCCTATATGTCACACTGTCCCTATAGAGGGTGCAGGTGACTGTCCCCCAGCTACTGTGGGT
>NW_010344762.1:0-237 GCF_000700745.2 Antrostomus carolinensis
TGCCCCCTGCCCCTGCCCGACCCCCGGGACTGGAGCTTCTCCTCAGTCAGCTCCTGCCTGGGCTCCTCTTCCCCAGATAACACCCACTGCAGTCCTTTCTCTGCTGCCACTCCTGCTCCCAGCACATTGTCTGTGTTTTAACGTTAAAAATACGAGTGGAAGCACCTTCCAGTCCAGGTACACTCGAGATCTTCATTTTCTTTAGTCTTTTTTCCTTTTTTTTGGGCAATTAGAGTG
>NW_010344763.1:0-237 GCF_000700745.2 Antrostomus carolinensis
GTTTTGAGCAAACTCAGTTACTTTTGCCTCAATACATCTCTCACACCACCTACGGGCTAAGAGCGCACTACTATACCACCATTGTTGACATTCTTGACACTGGAACAACACCCAGGGATGGCACCCATCACCCTTCAGACGTCTAATTTCTTGAGGTTGAAGATACTGCAGAAGGTTCATTGAGGGCTGGTTTAACCCACTTTGCTGGCACCCATCTGGTTCCAGTTTCTGTAACGA
>NW_010344764.1:0-237 GCF_000700745.2 Antrostomus carolinensis
ACATCCCTCGCCAAGTTCAGTTCCACCTGTGTCTTGACTTTCCTAATCCCATCTCTACACATCCGGACAAGATGCCTGTATTCTTCCCAGGCCACACATCCCTGCTTTCTCTGCCTGTACATGTCTTTCTTTTTTCTCAGCTTGACAAGCAGGTCCTTGCTGAGCCATGCTGGTTTCCTACCTCCTCTGTTTGATTTCTTATGCTGGGAATGGAGAGCTCTTGTGCTCTCAGGAAGG
>NW_010344765.1:0-237 GCF_000700745.2 Antrostomus carolinensis
GAGGAGCTGGAGCGACTGTGTGACAGTAACCGCGTGGATGCCAAAAGGAAGCTGGAAGCTCAGGTAACCACTGATACTTTGATCTTGTTTTACAGCAAAAGCTGAACAAGAAACCTTTGGATTTTGGGTAAAGAGGTTATTCTCATCTAGCAATAGATGATAAAAAAGGACTGACTCTCGAACTGGGTGTCTTTGTTTAGTCAGTTGTTCTGTCCCCACCTAGGAAAGGGAATTGTG
>NW_010344766.1:0-237 GCF_000700745.2 Antrostomus carolinensis
TCTTCTCTGCTGCCCCACGGCGAACAGAGCCCTGTCCTCCTGTCTGTCCCATCAGCAGGCAGAGGTTAGGGTTAGGTGTGTCATTCCTGCCGTGTTTTTCCCTCCCCAGGGATGTTTTTTGAGGTGGGGGGTGTTTTCTGCCTGGTGCAGAGCTGGCCATGGGGTACCCACAGGAAAACTCCACGTACCCAGCTGAGAGTCAGCACCTTTCTCCTCCTTCTCCTTCTCCTTCTCCTT
>NW_010344767.1:0-237 GCF_000700745.2 Antrostomus carolinensis
CACATTCCTGGGGGTCTCTGTCCCCCATCCCACAACCCCCAGCCGAGTGTGTGCCCGGGGAGGGAGCAGTGAGTGTTGTGTCCCCCACCCCAATCAGCAGCACCCAAGACCACCCAGGGACAGGGGGTTTGTGGTGTCACCGCTGTCCCCTTCCCTGTCCCCAGACTGCTTCCTCCCCCCCGCCCCGTGCTGGGAAGCACTCACCTCGTTAGCCCCGTGCTTAATTAATTACCCCCC
>NW_010344768.1:0-237 GCF_000700745.2 Antrostomus carolinensis
CTAATTAGGGTTAATTAAGAGGTTAATTAATGAGTTAATTAAGATTAAGAGATTAATTAAGGGGCTAGTTAAGGAAATAATTAGGGTTAATTAAGGAGTTAATTAAGGGGCTAATTAAGAGGTTAATTAAGGTGTTAATTAAGGGTTAATTAGTGCTAATGAAGGGGTTAATTAATGAGTTACTCTCTCACCTCCTGGCCATCAGCTCCACGTTGTGTCCGGGGCTGGGGGCGTTGG
>NW_010344769.1:0-237 GCF_000700745.2 Antrostomus carolinensis
ATGTCCCTTGTATCCTCCATGTCCCCCGTTTCCCCTGTGTCCCCATATTCCCAGTGTCCTCGTGTCCCCTGTGTCCCCCATCTCCCAGATGTCCCCCATGTCCCCACCATGTCCCCTGTGTCCCCATGTCCCCCATGTCCTCCATCTTGCCTATATCCCCATATCTCATGTCCTTGTGTCCCCCACGTTCCCTGTGTCGCCGATGTCACCCATGTCCCCTGTGACCCCACCACCACC
>NW_010344770.1:0-237 GCF_000700745.2 Antrostomus carolinensis
TCGGACTCTTTGTCTGTATTACTTATAACATATCTGCTCCAACCTTCAGCATATTCCCGTGTGTCCAAGGATTGTGACTCCTGAATTCTCTCATCCTTGCTTTTGTTTCCTGGTCATATTTACACCCTGTAGACAAGTCAATTGTAATGTATTCGATGGTAAGAAGCCACAGGGTTTTTACTGATATTCCAAGGACTCTGGACTGAAGCTTGTCAGGCTTACTGTGTCTGAACTTCT
>NW_010344771.1:0-237 GCF_000700745.2 Antrostomus carolinensis
TCGGGGAAACTGGGGCAACCAAAAAACCTTACCCCGGTTAAAACTGAGCTGAAGCCTGGAGCCCAACCGGTAAGAAAAAACAACACCCTGTGAACTTGGAGGCACGGAAGGGCCTGGAATCACTTGTTAATTATCTTTTGGAATATGGACTTGAACGAGAATGTCTGTCAGAATTTCATATTCCCATTTTACCGGTAAAAAAAGGCCTAATTCCTGGGAATATAGGCTGGTACAAGA
>NW_010344772.1:0-237 GCF_000700745.2 Antrostomus carolinensis
GGAAAGTTCATACCCTTCAGCTTTAACTCCTTCTTCTTTTCCCTCTTGGTGATGCTGATCCTCACATTATGAACTCCTTTTGCTTGCACAGTTCTGTCTCAAAAAGGGGAGAGAGCTGGCAATATTCCTCCTGATCTCTAGAAAATTAGACTTTGGTAACTTGGGAAAGCAACATCTCAAATCCAGAGATACTTCCCCTCCCCCCATTCAGTTAATATTCACCTTTACTGCATCATG
>NW_010344773.1:0-237 GCF_000700745.2 Antrostomus carolinensis
CCCCCACCCCCCTCCCCCCCCTTTTCTTCGACGTGCAGGCAAAGGGAAGAACAATACTGCCTGTTCTGCGAGTGTCGCGGGGAGTGCCTCTGAAGTGAAGCCTCTATCTTTTGTTTCCCGCGTGGAAACAACTGGGCACCCAGGAATTTTATAGTTTGATGCTCATTTTCTTGTCTCTCTTCTCCCAATTAGGTGTAGACCAATGAGTTGAAACAAAACAACAGGGCAACTCCTCAG
>NW_010344774.1:0-237 GCF_000700745.2 Antrostomus carolinensis
GATGATGAGGATGAAGAGGGTGTTGAGGGTGATGGAAGCAGATCCAGCCCTTCCCAAGCTCCCTCTGTCCCCCCCGCTGGCTCCACCCCCACGTGCCACACCCTGTTTGGCTCCACCCATCCCTGCCACACCCTGGTTAGTCCCACCCACCTTGGGGAGGGGGGTACAGCCCTGTGCGAGGGCACAGCGCACACAAGTGTGCACAGACAGACACACAGACACGAGCGTGCACACACA
>NW_010344777.1:0-237 GCF_000700745.2 Antrostomus carolinensis
CCTTCCAATCCAAACCATTCTGTGATTCTTCATAGTGAAGAATTCTTGACAACAGAGCATCCCTTAGGTTGGTGCCCTTTGGCATTGATCCGTGTAGTAGTTAAACTTGACAGGCAGCAGAACCCCATGCAGCTGTTTGCTCACCCTCTGCCCAGGCAATAGGGGAGAGAATTGGAGGAATAAAGATAAAGAGACAAGATACAATAAGATAAGAACAATTTAATAATTGGAATAAAA
>NW_010344778.1:0-237 GCF_000700745.2 Antrostomus carolinensis
ATCCATGATGACCCATGTTGACCCCTGTTGACTCCATATCTCTCCATTTTGACCCACACTGACATCAGGGACGGCCATTTCTATGACCCAACGACCCCCAGGTGCAGTTGTGTCCCCACCACAAATGTCCCCCCCACACCCCTGGACCTTCCCCCCACCACAGGGGTGTTGGTCAGTCATAGAAACCCAGGAGTGACATCACTGCTTTGCCCTCCACCCCCTGTGACATCATCCCCA
>NW_010344779.1:0-237 GCF_000700745.2 Antrostomus carolinensis
GGTACAGAGCGTCCCAACGGGGCCACACACCTTCCAAAGCCGGTGAGACCCATCCCTTCGTCACAGCGGTGTCCCCAGACGACAGCGGTGTCCCCCCAGGGGCCGATTTTCACCCACCACCTCCAATTTTCCCTCACCCCACAGCCTCCCTCTCCCTGAGGCCTGGCGAGGTGTCCGGGACGAGGCGTTGTCCCAACTCTCCGGCATCCCCGGTTGCGTCTTCGTCCACGCCAGCGG
>NW_010344780.1:0-237 GCF_000700745.2 Antrostomus carolinensis
GGTGCAGTTGGATGTTGAGGAACACAGGTCCTATAGTCACTAGCAGGTCATATATCTTCACCAGAAGTCACCCCTGAGCACACACCCAGCCCTTCAGCACATGTTCAGCGTCGGATTTTAGGGTGGATGATATTTCTGCGTCAAACAGCGCGATTGAATTCAGCAGAGTCTTTACTTCTGTGTTTTCTGAAGCTCGTTGTGTGTCATAGTTTAACTCAGCCGGCAGCCAAACACCAC
>NW_010344781.1:0-237 GCF_000700745.2 Antrostomus carolinensis
TTTGGATGGCTTTGCATAGTGTTGAGAAGATGAGCCCATGCCCATACTCCTGCAGAGCACTGTGTATAAAGGAGAGGTCAACCCATCCCAAGACTGAGAGCTTCCACTCTCTTACCTGAGTGGTCACAGGTAAAAGATGAACAGGAAAGAATTAGTAAGTGGAGAAAAAAAATAAATATGTGGACATGCTTCAGGGAAAAGATCATTGGACAAACGGCCTTCCAATACCTGAAGGGG
>NW_010344782.1:0-237 GCF_000700745.2 Antrostomus carolinensis
GCAAACTTCATTCACCTAAATAATCTCCTTGAAGCTTGTGGGCTTGATTCTCTTCTCACAGATAATGAAATTACTGGAGTTAAGCCAGCGTAAAATGGACACCAGAGAGAAATGGGAAGATTTGGAAGGCTGGTATCAGTAATGATTGCAAGATTACACCCTCTTTTATCTGTTTATGGTTTTGATGCAGTTTGAAATTGATTGAACTTTACAAAGAATTGTTGAAGCGTTGCCATC
>NW_010344783.1:0-237 GCF_000700745.2 Antrostomus carolinensis
GCCATGAGCCAGCGGGCAGAGGTGCTCATGCAGGTGCTGGGCGAGCAGTGATGGGATCAGGGAGATCAGAGCACATTAGAGAGATCAGGGCAAGGCGATCCCCGGGGCTGGCAGGGAGGGAAGGGACCTGGGGGGGACGCGGGGACGCCTGGCAGGGCAGCTGCCACCCCAGGTCCCTGTGGTGCTTCGCTGGGCTCAGTGTGGGGAGTGTTCCCCCCCAACACGGCCTGGATGGTC
>NW_010344784.1:0-237 GCF_000700745.2 Antrostomus carolinensis
GTGGGGGGAGGGGCGGGGCGGTGGAACGTGGTCTCCTTGTAGACGAACCAAGAGCTGCCCAACCAAAGGACCAGGTTGAGGAAACCGAAGATCTGGGAGATGGGAGAGAAGATGGGGAAAGACCTCAGGGAGTGTCACCTCCGGCTGGGACTCAGTTTCCCCTCCCCCACCACCTCCTCCCACCATCAAGGTCCATGGAGAACCTCCAAGATGTTCCTCAACCACCCAACCCTGCCT
>NW_010344785.1:0-237 GCF_000700745.2 Antrostomus carolinensis
TGTCCCCATGTCCTGTGCCCTGACCCCGTGTCCTGTCCCCATGTCCCCATGACCCACCCTGTCCCCCTGTCCCCAAGTCCCTGTCCCCGTGTCCTCTCCCCATGTCCTGTCCCTTGTCCCCATGTCCTGTCCCCATGTCCCCATTCCCTGTCCCCAAGCCCTGGCCCCTGACCCCATGTCCTGTCCCTTGTCCCTGTCCCCATGTCCCCGTGTCCCCGTGTCCTGTCCCATGTCCTG
>NW_010344786.1:0-237 GCF_000700745.2 Antrostomus carolinensis
GGGGATGTGAAGGTTGGGGGCAGCCTTGGCTTCACTGATCACGAGATGGTGGAGTTCAGGATCCTGTGTGGAGGAAATGAGGCAATAAGTAGGATTACAACCCAGGACTTCAGGAGAGCTAACTTTGGCCTCCTCAAAGACCTACTTGGAGGAATCCTGTGGGCTAAGGATCTGGAGGGTAGAGGGGCCCAAGAGAGCTGGGTGATATTCAAGCAACACTTCCTCCCAGCTCAAGAT
>NW_010344787.1:0-237 GCF_000700745.2 Antrostomus carolinensis
CTGGGAGAGGTGGAAAGGGAAAGGGGTGGCTGTCCCTGCTGCTCCCGGGGCGGATGAGAGGGCTCCATTCTCCAGGCTGCCTCCACCAGTCACCGAGGCCAGCAAGTGTCCCATGCCCATGGCAGAGAAGGCGCCGGGGGCCATGGCGAACTGTCCTGGGTGGATGAAGAGGGGCTGCCCGGCGCCCAGGGGGCTGAAGAACTGCTGCCCGTGGAGGCCAGAGAGTGCCAGGCTCTG
>NW_010344788.1:0-237 GCF_000700745.2 Antrostomus carolinensis
GTCTTTTTCTGCTTTAGTTCTAGAAGAAGATAACTGTTCAGCCAACGCAGCCTTCTGCCTTACTTGCTTGACTTCTGGCATTTTGGGATGGCCTGCTTCTCTGCTCTTACGAGGTGGTACTTAAAAAGCGACCAGCACTGGTGGACTCAGTACCTTCAAAAGCTTTGTCCCAGGGGACCTTACTAAGTAGTTTCCTGAGCAACCCCAAGTCCACTCTCCTCATATCTAGAGTTGAGG
>NW_010344789.1:0-237 GCF_000700745.2 Antrostomus carolinensis
AAGCCTCAGCGCCTCCCTCGACCAATAGGAGCTCCAAGCCCTCCCCAGCCTTCAGGGCCAGTTTGCTTCTTCCAATGCCCCTGACCCCTGTCCAGGTGCTTCTCAGCACCAGCGAGACGTGGCGCCCGAAGCAGCTTCAGGGAGAGTCCCCCTTCCTTCGTACCTTCGCCCTGCCCGCGGCCAGAGCCGCTGCTGGAGGAGGAGGAGGGAGCGGGAGCAGTGGAGATGGAGGCTGAA
>NW_010344790.1:0-237 GCF_000700745.2 Antrostomus carolinensis
TGGCTGATATTCAAAATACACCCACTTTATTTCTAACCATACTAGTTCCTTCACTGTCTGCGGATAAACAGGCTAAGGACCAAGAGTACATTCCCAGGAGCAAAATGATTCAGCAGAAGAAGAATGAGATAAAGAAAGATTAGCTACATTTAATCTCATATTAGCAAACTCGGTACTTGCACAAAGGAGACGTTCCTCCTGCCAAGCACTTACTTTCTGTTTAATTGTTGCCATAAC
>NW_010344791.1:0-237 GCF_000700745.2 Antrostomus carolinensis
TCCTTGGCTTGTGAGAAGATGGTTGCAGTGGGGAAGTGTGTACAGAGCAGACAGAGCAAAGCAGAGAGGGAAGGAAGAGAAGAGGTGGAATTCTATGGAGAATATTTCTAGGCCAGTTGGGCTAGCTTCTTCCTGTCTTCTTGCTTACGTTGTGCCTTCAGAAGAGGATCCATGGATGATGATGTTTTTTGCAAGGATTAGCCTAAAGGTGGTTCCTCAGTCCATGGCGTGGCTGTC
>NW_010344792.1:0-237 GCF_000700745.2 Antrostomus carolinensis
GGGGACGGTCCCCGTTGGGGGTCACCGGGCTCGGCCTCCGTCATGTTGAGGAAATGAGGTTTTTCCGGGCGGCGAGGGCGGTTGTTTGTGTGCTGAGCTCATCGCCGCTCACCCTCCCTGGGCCTCTCTGCTCCGTCCCGGCGTTTCCTGGAGCCATTCCTGCCTTTGGGATATTTTCCTTCAGCTCCTTCCCAGCTTGAAGGGTGGCAGGACCCTACCGAGACCCCCCCTCCATGC
>NW_010344793.1:0-237 GCF_000700745.2 Antrostomus carolinensis
ATAACATAACTTAAAAACATTCTCTTGAAAACGTTAATGCTGCCTCCCTCCTTTTTTTTTTAAATTACATGGCTGTATCAGGAGACAGCAGTCCAGAATTCTTAATATGCAGATCAGTAAAAATACTGCAGTAGGGTAGTATAAGCCATGAGTCTGAAACAGTTTACACTAGTGAAAAATGCAGCTTGTATCTGGCTCAGCTCCAAGTACATAATGAGGGGAGAGTGCACCCAGCAC
>NW_010344794.1:0-237 GCF_000700745.2 Antrostomus carolinensis
TGCGGAGCCGCGCCAAGCCGAGCGACAGTGGTTCCCCGCGGTGCTGGGCCCGGCCCGGAGCTGGCTGCCGGTGCCCGGGGAGCCGGGTTTCCCCTGTTGCGCTTGGCAGAAGCGAAAAGCCCGGTGCTCTGAAACGGGACTGCTAAAGCACTCGAGGGAGGAAACTCCTCTTCCCTTGTGTGTTGCTAAAACAACAGTAACAACATCCATAGGAGGAGAGGCTGAAGTCGCTTGGTT
>NW_010344795.1:0-238 GCF_000700745.2 Antrostomus carolinensis
TCAACAGAGAACATGCATCCCTCCTGCAGGAAAGGACAAATTATCTCATGCAGCTGTGATTTTAAAAATGAGAAAAGACAGAGGCAAGCAATCACACGAGTATATTATGTGATGACAAAAAAAGGCCAATAGTATCACTGAATGTGCAGAAATAACACTGTGGTGTTTTTATCCTTTTAAATGGAACTGGTGAAACAAATAGAGACGTGTCGTATCAATTTTTGGTGTGTGTGTGTGT
>NW_010344796.1:0-237 GCF_000700745.2 Antrostomus carolinensis
TTTTTCACTTTAACCAGGGTAAGGGGCAGATGCATTGCTAGAATAACACTTTTAGTATTAACTAGGCTCCTCTAATACCAAGACACACGTCACATTATAGCAGCACCACCCCCTCCCTTAGCAGACTACCTCACCACAGGCTGGGGAACTCGGGAGCTTCACTCCCTGCATCCCATGTTTTGTTCTATGTTATTTCTGATGCAAGTCAAAGAACCCCCATACAAAACAAAACAAAAC
>NW_010344797.1:0-238 GCF_000700745.2 Antrostomus carolinensis
CCCCTGCAAAGAGGAGAGAAAACACTGAGTTGCCACAACAGCCAACAAGCCCAGAGACCCCACACCTGCTCTGCAGCCCGGAAAGACCCAGCCACGCTGCCTTCCCATGCGGGCGAGGAGGGGACGAGGTGGGAAGCGTTTCTTTACAGCCCTACGGGACAAGATGCTGCTGGGAAACACCAGCGTCCTTCAGAGCACTGCCAGGAGCCTCCCCTCGCTTCTTGAGATGGGGCTGTGC
>NW_010344798.1:0-238 GCF_000700745.2 Antrostomus carolinensis
GGGTTGATATTTTCCATGGAAAGCGTTCAGGATAGCAGTTTTCATTAGGTTTTTGTTAACATAGTTGAATAGTACTGCTGCAGATCAAGTGGTGCCTGGTAACAGGATGTTCCATGCTTAGTTGTTTGTGTTAGTGAATGGAAACATTAGTTCCAGAGATTTGCTTTTTTGTCTGTTCTTTTTAAGATTCACCCAAGCAGTATACATCCAAAAATTGTATTTGTATGTTTGGTATCGA
>NW_010344799.1:0-238 GCF_000700745.2 Antrostomus carolinensis
GAGGATACCCCCACCCCAACCTCCTCCATGTCACCGAGGTGGTACCGGTGCCGCTGGCAGCGTGCCGAGCGCGCCGTGACTCAGTGGTGAAACATCACGTTGGGTGACACCGTGTGAGTGCCGGAGCTGCCGGGGAAGCAGATGAAACCAGCTCACGTTTCCAAAAGCGCCTGGGAGGTTGGTTGGAGTCTCACGGCCCATTGGGTCCATCACGCCGGGGTTCAAAGGGTCTCGCGCG
>NW_010344800.1:0-238 GCF_000700745.2 Antrostomus carolinensis
CTATAACTGCTAGTAAATAAAAATTATGAACATGCTTTATGTTCTTAGATAGAACTATGAGATTTAATGCATTAATCTTGTACTCTTTAGAAGTCTACATGAATAGCAGAGATGAGTAGGGAGGGGATTTTTTAACCATTTAGGAATTTTTATAAGATTTTGAACTTTCCTAGTTTGCAAAACTTAAAGCTATATTTTCACACAAATGGAAATCTCGTCATGTTACACAGTAGGAACC
>NW_010344801.1:0-238 GCF_000700745.2 Antrostomus carolinensis
GAAATGTGTGGTAATCAGAGTTTGTCCCATGCAATGTACCAAACCCCAGACATTTCAGGTAACACTTGGCAGTAAAAGAGTGAGCAGAGTGGCTGAGTGGTTGTTACATAAAAAGGTCCATTTGTGGACATGTAGCTGTGAGGGACCAGAAGCATGATCTCTTCAGCTTTGATAACAGAGACCCCCACCCCAAAGAGACCACATAGGAGTCACATACATCTGTGGCCATCACAGTACC
>NW_010344802.1:0-238 GCF_000700745.2 Antrostomus carolinensis
ATTAATTTTGACATGTCAAAACCCTATACTGACTTATTTACAGTGAGACAAATTGTGCACATTGGCACTCAGGACCTGTGCAATGAGATATAAAAGATACATTTTGCTTTTAAATAGACATACGACATTTAACCTATAATATAAGTGTCTAGTATGAGAGTCTGGATTTAGGAGTGACTTATAAAGTGTTTGTGAGAGCTCGTAAATATCATAGAATGGTTTGAGTTGGAAGTGACCT
>NW_010344803.1:0-238 GCF_000700745.2 Antrostomus carolinensis
CCTCAGACCCAGAGCCTTCCCCGCCCCTCAGGGTCTCTCCCCTACCGGTCGAGCCGCAGTCCCCCGGCCCCGCACCGCCGCCGTTCCCAGCTGCCGGGGCTTCATGCCTGCCGTTTGCATCACAGCGCCAGGCTTTTCCACAGCTCAAAGGACACCCAGCCCTGCTCACCTTCTCCGCGGGTGCAACCGCAGCCCCGGCGAGTGCTCCCTTGTTCCAGACCAGCCCCTCCGCAGCCGC
>NW_010344804.1:0-238 GCF_000700745.2 Antrostomus carolinensis
GGGAGCTGCAGGGGGAGGGAGGGACACCTGCACGAGCAGCTCCTGGCCAGGATGCAGCCCCTGGGTGGTGCTGGCACGTTGAACTGAGAAATGGTTGGATCCAGCCCTTCCCCATCCAGGCTGGAGCAGGTCTGTTCTAAAGGCAGCCCAGGGATGACACTGAGGTGCTGCAGCAGCTGCAACTGCTTGCACTGAGCAACTGCAGAGGGCAGGGATGAATGGCACAGACATCTTCTAT
>NW_010344805.1:0-238 GCF_000700745.2 Antrostomus carolinensis
TATTTGGGGAAAAAATGGCTGTTTTCAGGATAAAAATTGAGGTTTTGAGGGAAAAAATGCTGTTTTGGGGGAAAAAATGAGATTTTGGGGGGGAAATGAATAAACTGGGAGGAAAAACTTACCTGTGAGGGGGAAATAGTGATGTTTTGAGGTGAAAAAGGGACGTTTTGGGATAAAAACTGATCCTCTGAGGGGAAAAAGGGATGTTTTGGGGGAAAAAATGATGTTTTTAGGGAAA
>NW_010344806.1:0-238 GCF_000700745.2 Antrostomus carolinensis
AGCTGAACATGCTGTGCTACAACCCCAACAACGTCTGACGGCCGCCACAGGGGGCCAATAAAGACACCAGGCTCCACGCTGCCTGCGCATGCGTCTCTGTTATGGGCAGGGAGCTGACGGCCCCCTTCAGACCATGCTGGGGCTCAGCAGAGACCTGGGGGGAGGTCACCCCCTTCCCAGCCATCTCCCATGGGAGGGAGCACACAGGGGACTAGGAAAAGCCGTGCTGGAGGGATCC
>NW_010344807.1:0-238 GCF_000700745.2 Antrostomus carolinensis
CCATCCCCTCCATCACAGGAGACCTCACAGCCGCTCAACCTGACAGCCAAACCCAAAGGCGCCGACCTCCCCAGTGCCTCCAGCTCGCCCAGTTTGAAGATAAGCAGCTGCCAGTCCCTCACACCGAGTCATGGGGCCACCAGGGACCTGCAGACCAGCCCATCCAACCTGCCTCTGGGTGGGTTCTCAAGTGACTTCACTGATGGATGGTCCCACACCTTCCCCTGGCCACCTCCCA
>NW_010344808.1:0-238 GCF_000700745.2 Antrostomus carolinensis
AGTGGGTGTCCCCGAGGTCACGGTGGGTGTCCCCGTGTCCCCCTGGCGCTGTCCCCGCAGTCGGAGCACTTCAAGACCACGTCCCAGAAGGTGGCCCGGCGCTACTGGTGGAAGAACGTGAAGCTGCTGCTCATCCTGGGCCTCGTGGGTGTCATTGTCCTCGTCCTCATCATCCTCCTGGCCACCGGCACCATCCCCACCTAGAGCCACCCGCGGGGGACACCGGCCACCTCTGTGT
>NW_010344809.1:0-238 GCF_000700745.2 Antrostomus carolinensis
ATTTTGTTAGAGAAAGGTTTGAGGCAACTAAATTGCTTATTTTAAACACAAAAACAGAAATGAAATATGAGCCAATATCTATCACGGGATATGAGGAAGATTTTTGTGAATGTACTATATCACATAGAGAGTGGTATTGCGATCACGGAGTGTATTGTGACTGTTACACCACATGTAAAAGTTGTGGAAAAACCATTGCATACAAGGCTGAAGATGAAGATAACCTTTAATAAACAAT
>NW_010344810.1:0-238 GCF_000700745.2 Antrostomus carolinensis
TAGAAGGCACATGCTGGAGTAAAGGAAAGGAGGTGTAAAGGATGAAGGCTGCAGATCTGTATGCTCTATAGATTGCATTAGAGCCACACAGACTTCACCAGGGTGCTTCAAGATGTATTGTGGATCATTCCCAGCTCTGCAGGGACCATGATCAAACCCATTTTTATGTCCCTCTTTGTTGAGATGCTGCATATCTGGGAGCACGTTCTTGGGATGTGCTGGCCATGAGTGGTGTTCC
>NW_010344812.1:0-238 GCF_000700745.2 Antrostomus carolinensis
GAAGAGAAAAGCTTGTGATCTGGGAGCACTTAGGATTGCCCAGGCATGGGTAACTGCATTGGTCTTGAAGCTGGTGCTAAAAACATTTGGAATAAACTGCTGGGATTTCTAAAGCAGTATCTGGAGAGTCTCCCACTGCATGCATTTATTTGATGCAAAAGTGTTTTGGTCTAGGTGCTAAAGCTGATAAACCAAACCATTCATTTCTTAAAGTCCAGTTCACCACTTAGAGGACAGA
>NW_010344813.1:0-238 GCF_000700745.2 Antrostomus carolinensis
TAGACTCCACTCCTGACAGAAAGAGAAGGGAGCTAAAGCCTGGGGGAGGCGAAACTCTTGTTTCTGATCTGAATGTACACATCCAGAACACTACTGTTTTCTTCTCATGCTGTATGCATGCTCTTTCCTGCCTTCTCCAGTAACATTAAATGCTCAGGTGGTTTCCTAGATAGAAGCTTACTTACTCTCTGTGTGCATGCATATAAATATGATATCTTCCCCCAGTGTTTAAGAAATT
>NW_010344814.1:0-238 GCF_000700745.2 Antrostomus carolinensis
CCTCCATACAGAGATCTCCCTGCATCAGAGAGCGCCAGTCCCAAATCTCTCTCCCCAGCTCAGCACCCACACCCTGAGGGGATGGAATCAGGCCCTCTCAGGAGACACCTGAGCTTTGCTCTTCCCCTTTGCCTATTGTCCAGCACAGACACCACTTGCATGCCCAGTTTTCAAGTCCTGCCACACAGTTAGAGACACGTGCAAGACTGCTCAATACCTGGATTATTCTGAAAAAAAA
>NW_010344815.1:0-238 GCF_000700745.2 Antrostomus carolinensis
TACCAGCCCATAACTTGGGCCTTGGATGGTTGTGTCGCTCTCAACTTTTTGTGTCCCTTCTCATGCAGATTGCTTGGCCCTTCCCATCTTATGAAAGGTACAATCTCAGCTACTCTTTTGTGCTGTTCCAGAGCTTTACCAGGACACAGGAACTGTCAGAGCTGTCTGTAGTCATTTGTGTGGGAGGTATGTAAGGGGACTTAGACATTAACTGTGCTGAAATAATTACTGTATTTGA
>NW_010344816.1:0-238 GCF_000700745.2 Antrostomus carolinensis
GCAGTCTCTGTGAGCTGCCAGTCCTGCCCTGGCACCTGGGAGCCCTCAAGCCCTCATTCCTGCCCTGGGGCAGCAGGAGCAGCCCTGAGGTGTGGGCACAGGGCACTCCTGCCCCTCTGGCCCTAGGACAGGTCTGGCAGCTTCACCTTCACTACAGGACCTTTTGTGCCTAAACCTGTGAGAAATGATGCTCACTTTTAAAATTTCAAAGGTTTATTAAACTTTGACAAAACACAAT
>NW_010344817.1:0-238 GCF_000700745.2 Antrostomus carolinensis
TGTCGGTATTGCTGTGTCTTTCTCTGTGACAGGATCGTAATTTCCCTGGTCACCCCGTGCTGTCCTACCTTTCTGGGGACCATATAACAAATGTGCAATGCAGGGTTTCATTTTGAAGCATTTTGGGTGGTTGCGTCTCTGTCCAGGAGACCTCAGTAGTCCATGCAGACAGGGGGCTGTCAAATGTCTTTGTCCTGGAGAAGGCCTGTTTGCTTCTTTGGGATTTTCAGCCTTGATC
>NW_010344819.1:0-238 GCF_000700745.2 Antrostomus carolinensis
CTGGAGCAGTGAATTTGCACAAGTGCCCAGAGGAGCCTCAGCATGCCAAATACTCCCAACTCTTCTGCCTTGCTGCGGCATTGGTGTGATTTGTATTCCTAGTGCAGAGCAGGAGACAAGCTGTAGCACAGCATTGGAGAATCAAGCAGCAAGTTCCTGCAGCAAGGCAGAAATACATGAGCTGGAGGTAACTGGGAAGGGGAGATCAAGTCCTCCTAACTCTCAGTGAATCCTCAGT
>NW_010344820.1:0-238 GCF_000700745.2 Antrostomus carolinensis
CCCCCACCTCCCTGTCCTTTCGCTCCCACAACCACAAGGAGCAGGATGGCAGCGTCACCGCGGTGTCACCTCCCCGGCCCTGGCACAGCCGCGTGCTCCCCAGCATCACCCTGTGCTCCCCAAACTGGTGTGACTGGGGACGGGGTGGCATGGGGACATCTGGGTGGGGACATCATCCCCCCCCACCCCCCTTCATCCATCCCAGAGCCACTGAAACCACCAGAGCCACGTCACAGGG
>NW_010344821.1:0-238 GCF_000700745.2 Antrostomus carolinensis
CACGTGTAACAGCTCACGGCTGGGTAACACTCAACAGTCAGCTTCAGGATGGTCACGTACTAATCTCTACAGCTGACGTCATTAGAATTAAATTAACTTTTTAGAAAAGAGTATGCTGCTTATTTACATGTTCCTTTTGACCAGCTGTTACATTAAAATGGTAAAAACATTCTGAAATGACAATTCTTTCAAGATACTCTCTGGATTAAAAAAAAAAAAGAAAAGAAAAGGAAAGGAA
>NW_010344822.1:0-238 GCF_000700745.2 Antrostomus carolinensis
ACAGCTTCTCTGGGCAACCTGGGTCAGTGTGAAGGTGGCTTAGAGGCTACATCTCCTCTGTGTGGTATCCCCCACTCCCAACAGAGTGTGAATAACCTTAATATGGTGTGAGGTTAAAGTTAGTGGCCGTATCTCATCCCTGGTGTGGACTGTGTGGTGATCCACCCAGGGCAACCACAGTCAGAAGTGATGCTGAACTGGTGATGCTAAGCTGTGGCTACCAGCTTGAGGTGTGCCC
>NW_010344823.1:0-238 GCF_000700745.2 Antrostomus carolinensis
AAAACCCAGTGAAATAAATTGGATAAGTGGTGGTAACATTTCCAGTTGATAATTGACACTGCATTTGAGAGTCATTTTAGAAACTGGCATTTGTTGTTTGAACTGGATTTCATTATCCATATAATATTACAAGTAAAGAAGTAGTGAGACATTCAATTAATTTCTAAATGACTGCATTTTGTACTGTAAACAGGAAAAAAAATCTGTTCTGTTAAGGCCAGACCTGAACTTTGAGACT
>NW_010344824.1:0-238 GCF_000700745.2 Antrostomus carolinensis
CTGTTGGTGAAGTTCCTATCCTTGGTGGCTCAAGGACACTGACCTTCTCATGATTGTCCTTATCCTTCAGGTTTGGTGCTGAGGTCTGTTATCCAATTGCAACACCGCCTGGTGGGCTGCAATTGCAGGTCATGTTCAGTGTCTTTCAAAAGCTCTAACTACAACTCCATCTAGACTTGCCCCTCTCCCCATAGTTTGCTCAGAAGGTTGTGTTGCTCTTCACTAATGGGTTTCACAT
>NW_010344825.1:0-238 GCF_000700745.2 Antrostomus carolinensis
CCAGCCACTATTGCAAACAAGAGTTTCCTTTTGGGAGGCTGAACTTCCTGGAGATCAGAGAGTCAGACTGCTTTGGATTTGGGGGGTGCCTGGCACTCCCTCTCACAACAACATGAAGGATGTTAATTGAGTTGTTAGTGGGTCTTACATCAATGCTTCTTTTTACCTCCATACCCCCAGATTTGACCTGGTATTCCTTGACCTTGCATTTTATTTTATTTTTTTTATTTTATTTTAT
>NW_010344826.1:0-238 GCF_000700745.2 Antrostomus carolinensis
TTTTTTTTTGTCAGCTAATTGCCCATATTTATTTGGACAACTTTCAGATGTCTTCAAGTACATTTTAGAATTACAGGTCAACATTCTCCCAAACAACATGAAGTTAAATTACATATTAAATCACATTATTAGCTCAATCATTCTTCCCTTATGCATCTTTTAAAAGTTTGGGTGGTGTTTGAGCTGGCTGATTACCTACAACTGAATTTATTAATACTAATAATAGTAATAAAATATG
>NW_010344827.1:0-238 GCF_000700745.2 Antrostomus carolinensis
GTGTCCCCTAGAAGTGTCCCTCGTGGCTGTGACATGGTGACAGTCCCTAGCAGTGTCCCTCGTGGCCGTGGGACAGTGACACTCCCCAGGGTCTCACACCAGTGGGTCCCCTCACGGCCACACCACGGGTGGGTGCCAGTTCTGGTGACAATCCCCCCCTTGTCCCCAGGTCACCCAGCACTGTCCCCTCCCGGCGGTGACCCCTCGGGGGGTTGTGAACTGTGTCACAGCCCCCACC
>NW_010344828.1:0-238 GCF_000700745.2 Antrostomus carolinensis
CTTTTTAGTGATTTGTAACCCTAGGACAAGCGTTTATTTCTGCAGACAAAAGACTACCACCAGCAATCCATACGAATCTGTATTACTGCTGTTGCTCTATTAAAGTGTTTTTATTCACTTCCAGACTTGCTGCACTATTTCTTACTGGACTGTCGCCTGATGAGCTCATGACCGGCCAGCGGGTGCGGGACACTGTCGAGTGAATCCAGCACTGGAGTGTCCGGGCTTGTAGTGTCAC
>NW_010344829.1:0-238 GCF_000700745.2 Antrostomus carolinensis
AATCAAGGCAAGATGGCCGCCAGTCCCAAGGGATCATGGGAAGATGGCCGCCAGTCTGGGGGCATCATGACAAGATGGCTGCCAGCCCCGGGGGATCATGGGAAGATGGCCGCCATGATGAGGAACTGTGCTAAGATGGCCGCCCGACCAATGTTATCAAGGCAAGATGGCCGCCAGCCCCAGGGGATGATGGGAAGATGGCCGCCGGCCTCAGCAGCCATCTTGTGATCCTCAGGGA
>NW_010344830.1:0-238 GCF_000700745.2 Antrostomus carolinensis
TCCTGCCAAGAACAACCAAGCCCAGGGAGATTCCCTACACAGCCCCTATCTCAAGAGACACCTCAGCCAACACCAGCCTCTTTCCATGCCACAACTTCTGACACCTTCCCACTCCCATGACAAGCAGCCCCCAAACAAAATATAGGACCAAGGGACAGGTATGTATTGAGAAATGCCAGAGGATGAGGAGGAGGACGAAGATCAGAAAAAGGACAAAGAGCTTGAAACTTACCTTGC
Organism: Antrostomus carolinensis; assembly: GCF_000700745.2. Classification (NCBI taxonomy): domain Eukaryota; kingdom Metazoa; phylum Chordata; class Aves; order Caprimulgiformes; family Caprimulgidae; genus Antrostomus; species Antrostomus carolinensis. Next base: position 238 of record NW_010344830.1, read on the forward strand.
T
>NW_010344831.1:0-238 GCF_000700745.2 Antrostomus carolinensis
ACCTTGACACTTAGTTTGAAACCTCTTAGTTTCAAAATAGTGCTCAGATAAAACAGAGAAAGCCTCATCTATGGAAGTAATCCCTGCAAGCCTGGTCTGAGTCTTACAGTCAGGAACAGGGGAAATTTCTATCTAATTTAGGGGCAATTAAAAACTTTTAACAGCAATAAATAAGACTGTATAGATTTTACTCATTTCACATTGACTTACTAAGAGCTTTCTACCTAAAAAAGGGAAG
>NW_010344832.1:0-238 GCF_000700745.2 Antrostomus carolinensis
TGGGTGAGCCCGGGAGCGGGCCGGGACCCCCAGCCGGGCCCCCCCTGGACACCGCCTGCGGGGTGGGGGGCTCGCTGCGAGCCGTGCGTGGGAGTGGGAGATTTCAGGGGGTGCAGAAGTGGGGTTTTTTTCCATGTTTGTTTGCTTTTTCTTCCCCAGAAGTTAGATAAATTCCCGTCTGTGCGGCTGGCCGGTGCCTGTGCTCCTCAGGTAAGTCTGCATTCGAGTAGCAGCCCCG
>NW_010344833.1:0-238 GCF_000700745.2 Antrostomus carolinensis
GGGTTTGGGGGTCCTGGGGGGGGGCTGGGGGGTCTGTTATCTGTTTCTGTGTGGTTTTCCCCGTGTCTGTTCCTTTTTTAACCATTTCTGGGTGTTTTCACCTCGTTTCCTTGTGTTTTTATCAGTTTTTGGTGGTTTTTAACTGTTTCTGGGTGTTTTCATCCCGTTTCTGTGTTTTTTTAGCAGTTTCTGTTCCAATTTTCCTCGTTTCCCTGTGTTTTTCTCAGTTTCTGTTCCA
>NW_010344834.1:0-238 GCF_000700745.2 Antrostomus carolinensis
GGAGGCAGCAGGCTTCCCTGTGGGTTGGGTCTGGTCGCCACATCGGACCCTCTGTTCCCTTCAGAAAGGAGTCACCTATGACAACTACCCTTCTTTCTGTTTTGATATGAGTGGTTGGGACGTGGGGAGTAGGCTGCCTAGATGATGCCTCCATTCCAGAAGGACCTATGTCCACATCATCTGTTGTCTGCCCTTCCAATTCCAGGACCTCGTACCTGTTGCTTACAGGCACCTGGGA
>NW_010344835.1:0-238 GCF_000700745.2 Antrostomus carolinensis
CTCCGCTAGCAAAGCCCAGGCAGCAGCTCACAGGACAGGCGGCTTTTATTGATGGGACGGTGGCTCAGCAGCAGGCAGGGGACAGGCAGGAAGGGACAGGGTGTGCCAGTGACCCCATCCCCATCCCCTCAGTTCTTCAGCTCCCCCAGCCGGATCCTGGCAAAGTCCGTGGCCAGTCTCAGGGCCTCCTGCAGGCAGCTCACGTTCTTGCCCGTTGCCTGGGCAGAGACGTCCTTCC
>NW_010344836.1:0-238 GCF_000700745.2 Antrostomus carolinensis
CCAACTCCATGCTCCTCACAGGGCTACTTAACACTAAACCATATGACTAAGAGCATCGTCCGGTCGCTCCTGGAACTCTGATGGGCTTGCTGCCTTGACCACTTCCTTGGGAAACCTGTTCCAGTGACCGACCATGCTCTCAGTGAAGAACCTTTTCCGAATGTCCAATCTGAACAAGGTCCTGACACAGCTTCAGGCCATTTCCTCGACCTATCACTGGTCACCAGAGAGAGGAGAT
>NW_010344837.1:0-238 GCF_000700745.2 Antrostomus carolinensis
TCCAACCCAACCTATTCTATGCTTCTATGCTTCTATGACATGGTCTGTAGTGCATAGAGATCTCCAAGCATCAGCAGAGGAAGAGGAGCAGGTGTCCACTGCTACCTTTACCAGCTGTTCCCATGTCAGCATTAAAGCACAGTTCCAGACCTATACTTCTCCCATGTATAAGTAGTCCTTGGACTGGGATGGTGATTTCAGTTGGGTAAATTGTGATAGTTCCACTGGGCTGGCCCTT
>NW_010344838.1:0-238 GCF_000700745.2 Antrostomus carolinensis
CCATGTTAGTCAGCCAGCCTCCCCTTAGGAAGGGATGGAATCTAGTTCCAGTGCTTTGCAGTCTGTGCCCAAGCACATACACCTGAGCAAAGGCAGACTTGCTGGGTCTCATCTTTCACTGCTTCAATGCAGATTCTGCTGACAAGTCAAGGAGCCCTCCAGAGACCCAGCCGTCTTGTGTTCACAGACGTTGCCAATGCCATCAATGCATGAACAATACCTGCCCCTGCTCTGGGAC
>NW_010344839.1:0-238 GCF_000700745.2 Antrostomus carolinensis
CAGAACCCAGAAGAGAGAGTCAGGTCAAAGATGCACCTGGATTTCTTACACTGAGAATCAAAGGAACAATCTCACTATGCTGATATTCATCAACATTGAGTCCAAAAGGAAAAAAGAACATAGGAAACACTTAATCACAGTTTTTGGCACCTTAGTAGAGGATCTACTTAAAACTACCATTCTCCAGTAATACACAGTTGACACAAGCATGTTGAAAGCTTATGGGTAAGAATTAGAG
>NW_010344840.1:0-238 GCF_000700745.2 Antrostomus carolinensis
TTTTGAAGTCCGGGGTACACACTAATCCAGTTTCTTGTAGAACATGATGACATCCCAAATCAGGGTTAGGAGATGTGTCTGTCCTTCCCTCAACTTGAGGTGTCTTTTAAGTCTTTCGATGGTGTGTCATTCGTTGTCTGAAGATATTTTTATTCCATAAAAATGATCCCATGATGCAAAGGGTCCCTTTATCTGCATACGGCTACCCCCCTCTAGTCTCAGGCTCCCTTTCAGGGAG
>NW_010344841.1:0-238 GCF_000700745.2 Antrostomus carolinensis
TTGTGTTGTTCCTCCTCATATTCCTGGTCCTCCTCTTCCTATCCTTATTCCTCCTTGTCATTTCTTTTCTTGTTCTTTCTATTCTTCCTGTTCCTTCTATTCCACTGCCTCTTCCTCCTGTTCCTCCTTTTCATCCTCTGCTATTTCTTCCTCCTCTTCTTGTCCTCTTCTTCCTCCTCATTCCAATCCTCCTTCTTTTGTTCCCCCTCTTTTTCCTTCTCCTGTTGCTCCTTCTCCT
>NW_010344843.1:0-238 GCF_000700745.2 Antrostomus carolinensis
AAGGATGGAGACTACACAGCCTCCCTGGGAACCTATTCTAGTCCTTGGTGACCCTCACAGTAAAAAAGTGTCTCCCAGTGTTCATGTGGAATCTCTTGTGTTTCACTTGATGCCCATTGACCCCGGTCCTGTCACTGGGCACCTCTGGAAAGAACCCGGCTCTGTGTTCTTTGCACCATTCCTTCAGGTATTTATAAGAATCCCCCAAGCCTTCTCTTCTCCAGGCTAAACAGCACCA
>NW_010344844.1:0-238 GCF_000700745.2 Antrostomus carolinensis
TGCTATCATACCTCTAAACTCAAGGTCATACCATCCTTGTAAAAGCTCCACAGCATGGATAGATCATGATTATTGCACTATTCATGAATTATATATTATCACATTCCCTTGGATAAATTACAAGCGGAAATTATCTGGAAGTGAGCAGATGGACTGTAATGTTTCAAAGTAGAAGTGGTGCAGGTTATGAAAGTATGGAATCCCCACAAGAACACACATCTGCTGATATTCAGATATC
>NW_010344845.1:0-238 GCF_000700745.2 Antrostomus carolinensis
AATTCTTCCATCTCCAGCTCTTAGTTTATGACCCTTCCCTTTTCATAAACAAACTATTGTAGCTCTGTGTTTCCTGCATATATTATCAAAATGTTTGAAGACTGAAGGGCGTGAACATGCAGTGAGTCATCTTCTGTTAAGAATAAAACCCGATACATTTGTGAATGAAATCCAGCTTTGTGAAGTAGAGCGTGTAGTCTGTTGTTATTGTGTTTTGGGGGATTTATTTTTTTTTTTT
>NW_010344847.1:0-238 GCF_000700745.2 Antrostomus carolinensis
TTTTTTTTTTTTCAGGCCACACCCTCTGAAATCACAGCAAAATGCAAAATTGTTTTTTATCTCTTCTAAAATGATTCATTAAAGAAGTCTTTACTTTGTGAAACAGACCTTGGTTGCTTCTTAATAAATGCAGTGATAAAGGGGAGTAGCTTTCTCTTCCATTGACACTTTAACTTGCAGGTAACCTAGTGTTTTAAAAATTTAGCCGTAGTTGTGGTGGTTTGGGTGGATTCACCCT
>NW_010344848.1:0-238 GCF_000700745.2 Antrostomus carolinensis
CCTCCTCCTTTTCTTCTTCCTCCTCCTCCTCCAGTGCATGAATTCAGTGTTCAAGACTGTCCTGGACCTCACCTACCCCATCACCTCCATGTTTTCGGGCTCAGCCTTCAACGCCAGCATCAACAAGGTTTTCCAGGACAAGCAGATTGAGGTGCATCACAGGGACTATCCCAGGGCTTCACCCACCCATGGTGGGAGGTCTTGACCAGCTCCCCACCCACTCACCCACCCCCCCACC
>NW_010344849.1:0-238 GCF_000700745.2 Antrostomus carolinensis
ACATATTGTCCCATCCGTCCAGATGGAAGACTCCCAGCCAACCATTAAAATGCAGTACTGAGATGATCAGTTTTTCATGGCAGTGTTTGAGGTGCCTGTGTACCAAAATAATCTCCTCATGTACACCAGTTTACAATTAACTATTACTACATTACTAGTCCACAAAAGCTTGTGATTTCAGAGGGTTTCAGTTGATATTTGGGATGTGTTGAAGCCCATGTCCATTGCTGTTGTTACC
>NW_010344850.1:0-238 GCF_000700745.2 Antrostomus carolinensis
GTGATTCTGTGAATTAAATTCAGCCTTGCACAGAAGACCTGAGTAAGAGATGTGTGCCATATAAAACCCACTTCGCTCCCTGCTCAGGCCCATGAGGTGGTACTTACGGAGTACAGCAAGTACAACCACCTGAGGATGGAGTTTGATTTTAGGACAAGCACCATTTGAATGCAAGATGGTTTGTGGTCATTGTGTGCGTGGCATGGCAGGCGCTGGGCCGTGGGACCACCCGCCGCCC
>NW_010344851.1:0-238 GCF_000700745.2 Antrostomus carolinensis
AGGCAGGTAATCAAGGAAACTTGGGAGAAAATAGGAACATGGATGAAACCCGCGAGCGAGAAAGATTGTGTTTTAAGTGATGGCATATTAGGGACCCCTATGGGAGAATCAGAAGGCATCAAACAGTGGCAATGTTATTTGCCACACTATAAAAAGATTATAGAAAATGTTACAGAAACCACTCTGGTATGGAAGTGTGAGGCCAAGAACCCAAAAGATCAGACAGGGCCTTGGGACA
>NW_010344852.1:0-238 GCF_000700745.2 Antrostomus carolinensis
AAAGTATAAACATATAGTCCAGCAATGTAAACGTACTTCTTACCTTATACTTGGCTAGAGAAATTCAAAGATGTGTCTGACACCACTGGCATACAGAATGCATTATTTTTTCTGATGTTAACACTAAAGAACACCTTTTTCTCCTTTCAGATGTCTTCCTAGCATGCACCTCTGCAGATCTGGCCATCTAGGTAGGTCATGGGATCTACAAAGGGGATCTTACTCGCAGAACAGCCAG
>NW_010344853.1:0-238 GCF_000700745.2 Antrostomus carolinensis
ACTGGAGAAGGTGGGGACACCCCCAGAGATGAAGACACCCCAACATGTCCACTTCAAGATGACAACAGGTGACAACCAATTCCAGGCTGAAGCCGCATGCCAGGATCTCAAGACCCCACTGGAGAAGCTGGGGACACCCCCAGAGATGAGGAACCCCCAACATGTCCCCTTCAAGGTGACCACAGATGACAACCAGTTGCAGGCTGAAGCTCACAGCCCAGAGGCCAATAACCGTGTC
>NW_010344854.1:0-238 GCF_000700745.2 Antrostomus carolinensis
TCCCTTCCAACCCAAACCATTCCATGATAAGCGCGTTACTGATGACACAGGTAACAAAAATGCCTCGTTTCCTGACAGTGTTGTTTTGAGATTTCTTTTATTCCGTGGCTGGGAAGTCTGTTGAACTCAGTGTTAATGTTTCTCATGAAAGTGCAGATGTAAAAGCTTGGTAAAGTGACACTCAAGCAGAGGTGTGTGTATGGTGGCCTCTCAGAAAGCCAGCTCTTGATTTTTTTTT
>NW_010344855.1:0-238 GCF_000700745.2 Antrostomus carolinensis
ATCTCACCATTTCCTCTTTACATTGCCATCTGCCATCCACCTCAGCAGGCTCTGAAACCAACCTTTTGCTTGCATGGGACCTTGGGCACTTGGCACCAGCTTTCCTTGTTACACATCTGAGCTTGACCCTGGAACCACAGCTGAAGTGCAGCACATCTCTGCTCTGACATAAAGAACCCATAGTCAGGGAGAGGAAGGGGACAAAGTGTTATTTAAGTGGCTTGAGGAAGTCTTGGGA
>NW_010344856.1:0-238 GCF_000700745.2 Antrostomus carolinensis
TGCTCTGTAGCTCATTTATCTCATCTGTACAAAACTTGGGGACTGCTTGTTTTTATGGTGAATGAATTGTTTAAATTTCTGTTATCATTCCAAAATCCAGGTTAAAATGGGGATTCTAGTCTGCAAAACTGGACAAACCTTGTCACTTTGCATTTCTAACACTTGGCAGTCCCAGCTCATGGTCCTATTTCTGGCAAAACCAGAGCTTTTTGGTATCTTTAACTTGTGCAGATCACTC
>NW_010344857.1:0-238 GCF_000700745.2 Antrostomus carolinensis
GTGCCTAGTTTCAATCAACAGCTGTGTAAAGACACTAACACAGTTACTCTCTCACACCAAAAGCGTTGTTCCAGAGGCAGAAGCGACTGTTTCTGATCTACCTTTTGGGGAGGCTGAAGAGGATACTATTCCAACATAGCAGTACAAGGGGGAGCACTCCTCTAAACACGGTCCTTAATCCTCCAGGAGAGAAAAGTTTCATCTATCTATGACACTGGTCTCACCTAGGGGAAAAAAA
>NW_010344858.1:0-238 GCF_000700745.2 Antrostomus carolinensis
TTTTTTTTTTTTGTCTTTCTGAAGTAGAGAAATAAAACCAATTCACAGTCATCCTGAAATTCTTACTAAGGGGTGTACTTCCACTGATGTGTGAGACATAATTCCTTATGAAATCTGGGAATCATGTATGTGTCCCAAAGTGAGGATTTACTCCACATCTCATGCATAGAATTGAATTATTAAAAAAATAGACTTGTTGAGCGATGCTGAATGGACCACTCAGTGGATAAGGAACTGG
>NW_010344859.1:0-238 GCF_000700745.2 Antrostomus carolinensis
ACAGCTTAAGGCTATGCCACCTTGGGCAGAGGTGGCAACCAAGGACCTGCTACCCCACAGACCTGAATTAACAACCAACTGCCTTGTAAAACAGGACAGGGATTAAAAAAAATAATTAAAAATTAAAAATAAATCAATTTGGCTTTCAAAGAATAAAGCCAAATAATAAAAGAATTATTGAAATAATATTTAATAATTTAATAATAATAATATTAATTTATTATTTTATAATAATATT
>NW_010344860.1:0-238 GCF_000700745.2 Antrostomus carolinensis
AGATGATGCTCAGGAGCTGGAGCACTTGCCTAGGAAGATAATCTGAGAGGGAGACCCTTGTTCAGCCTCAGGGATCTTGAAGAAACCTGCCAGTTTTGAAAGACACTTTTTCAGGAAGATGGAGCCAATCTTGTCACCATGGTGCTTAGCAGGAGATAATAGACCATAGTCAGATGTTGAAATAGGGAAGGTTCATGACAGAAATAGGGAAAATCTTTTTCTCCATGAGGAAATCCAA
>NW_010344861.1:0-238 GCF_000700745.2 Antrostomus carolinensis
GCTCAGCATCAGCTTGAAGAAATTCCATGTAGAGAAAGAAGAGAAAGCTCTGTAAGGAAGTAAAAGCTTTATGGCCTTGGTGGTTAAAAAAGAATCCCTATTTTTCCAATGATTACATTTCTAGACAGCGTATGCTCTCTGAAGGATGAGAGAGAGCAAGATGAGAATGATGAGAGAGATCTTCTTGTCCTCCCAGATCACAATTAAGAAACTGTGACCAAAAAAGCTGTCAACAAAA
>NW_010344862.1:0-238 GCF_000700745.2 Antrostomus carolinensis
GGGGGGGGGTCACAAATGCACTGTCACACTGACTCCAGCATCGCTGCTTCCTCCAGCGCCCACCCACGCTCCCAAAACACATGGAGAGAGGGAAGGGAGGTGCAGAGCAGCGCCCAAGGAAAAGCAAAGCAGAGGTGGACACCGTGGCAATGTACAGAGCAAAGGTCCTCACTGACAGTCCCTGCACCCTGCCCTGCACCACATCACGCAACGGGATGGGGATGCAGGATGAGACCCG
>NW_010344863.1:0-239 GCF_000700745.2 Antrostomus carolinensis
AAAAAAAGAGGAAAAAAAAGCAGGGGTGGTGGAAATAAAAAGGTAGCTTCTGCACAAATTCCATTCACTTGAAAGGGGGGCAGCTAGCGTAAGGAATTATAGCCAGACTTTTCTGCCAGGGAAAGCAGCAAACTGTTTTACCAATCTATTCTGGCAAGTCTGAACTGCCTGCTGGTGGTTACCCACGCTGCTAAACAAGGATAGTCTGGATGCAAAGGCTTCCAATTTGGCTCTGTGAA
>NW_010344866.1:0-239 GCF_000700745.2 Antrostomus carolinensis
TGTCTCTCTGTCTGTCTGTCTGTCTGTGTGTCCCCAGGCTGGTGATGAGACCCAGGTGTGGGGAGATGCTGGAGACCCCAGGCAGCAGGTGGAGGTGACACACAAGGGCCAGGGCTGGAGGCTGCCACCCTGGGTCAGTGCCACCAAGGACACCCAGTGCCACCAAGGACACTGTCCTGGGCTCCACCAGCTCCTGGGGAGGGTCAGAGGGACAGGGGGTGACAAGGGGAGGGTCTGTG
>NW_010344867.1:0-239 GCF_000700745.2 Antrostomus carolinensis
TGCTATCACATTTTTAATGAGAATAAAGCTGACAATCTACAATAATACAGAAAGCAGAAGCAGAAAGAATGTGTCCAGAGATTCATTGAAATCTGCAGAAATCCTCCCGGTTTCATTGGTACCATTTTTGTTGCTACAGCTGGAACATTTGACTGGATCAATTTCCTTTTGCAACCTTTGCCATTTGCTTTAAGTCCAATGAAACAAGTCAGATCAGATGATTTCCTGGGTTTTTTGGT
>NW_010344868.1:0-239 GCF_000700745.2 Antrostomus carolinensis
CCAGGAGCAGCGCTCTCCACGCGGTGAGTCGCTTCGTGCCGCACGGAGCACGCGCCCAGCCCACGGGAACTAACGCAACACCGCGTCCAGCTCACGCTGTGTCCGGAGCCTGCGTCGAGATCTCCCCGTCCTCGCACCCGCTGTGCAGCACCACCCTGTGTCACGCAGCTCCACTGCTGCTCCGCGGCGCTACCGGTGCTCTGCTGTTCCTTACTTACTTCCCAACCCCCTGTCTGTGG
>NW_010344869.1:0-239 GCF_000700745.2 Antrostomus carolinensis
CATCACCCCATCCGGGATGAGGGGAATGAGTGATCCATCCCCACGGGCATCCCGCTGCTCTGCCAGCCCACCAGCACACGGGCTAATGCACCAGCTCCCCAGGGCACAAACAGCCCTTCCCACCACCTGCAAAAAATAAGAGTAAAGGAATCCGCGTGAAAGAAAACCCAACTCTCAGCTCCATCAATACTTTTTCATGCAGTGAGAAAATTAAAAAATAAAATAATAAAATAAAATAA
>NW_010344870.1:0-239 GCF_000700745.2 Antrostomus carolinensis
TTCCCTACAGTGTCCTGGACTGTTTTGTACTACACTGTTGGCAGAGCTCCTCACAGGAACTGCCAATCTGGTGGAGCACCAGGAGATGTGTCATGATCTAGTCCTGCCTCTACCCTTGAAAGCCACACTTGCCCTGCACCTCTTGTAACCACTGCCCTGCCTCCCAGCAGGAAGGCAGGACACAGAGAGGGGAGAAGTGCCACCACTGCCCTTCTGCCACCTCAATATCCTTCTGAACC
>NW_010344871.1:0-238 GCF_000700745.2 Antrostomus carolinensis
GGCCTTAAACTTGCCTCCTTTTAATTTGATCGAATTTCTTAACCTGTCTTTTATAATAGCTGTTCTCACAATACTGTGGGAGAACTGCAAACTCCAGAACTCCGGTGTCTCGAGTACTCTTTCCTGCCGTATAACCTTTTGACTTAAAACACTTGGAGAATGTGCAATTCTGCTTATCAGGCAAAACACAAATAAATAAAAAAACAACAATGGAACTCTGAGTATTTTTAAGGAAGAA
>NW_010344872.1:0-239 GCF_000700745.2 Antrostomus carolinensis
TCTTGAGTTCTTCTCTGGTGTTGCTGGGTCTGTGCTGGGAGGTGGAGGTGTCAGTGGTCTGTAGGGAGACCACTGGAGATAAATAATGTCACTGGGTGGTGGGAGGTGGTGATGGTAAGGTCAAGGATTCAGGGGTTCAACCTGAGAGTGAGGAGTTGAAGGACACAGAGAGTTGAGGGGGGCAGAGTTTTGAGTGCAGTCCTGTCAGTCATCGAGAGGGAAGGAGGAAGTTTTCTCTG
>NW_010344873.1:0-239 GCF_000700745.2 Antrostomus carolinensis
CAGAGATCTTGTCTTGTTTTGTTGACTTCTGTCCATTCCTGGTCCACGAATTTCTCATGCAAGAGGCCCAGCAGAGGGACCACGTAAGTAAAAGTGGTTTGCGGGCACCTGGATAGAGCAGGCTTAGGGCAAACGGGAAACAAAGCAGCCAAACACAATCTCCATGTTTCCAGTTCCTTTTCATTTTTATTGGAAGAAACAAAGCAGACTGATAGAAACCGGGAAACCCATTGCACTCT
>NW_010344874.1:0-239 GCF_000700745.2 Antrostomus carolinensis
TTTGTCATTCACATAAGAGAAGTATACTCTGTGTGTATTCCTCTTGATTTTATGCAGAGATTGAAATAAATAAAATCTTTCCACACACAATAAATTGATTTGTTCCTTATTAAAAAGTAAATGCAGAAGAACAATGCAGGGATCTAGGGAATACATGACTGGATTGGGATACCCTGCTCCGTCCAGCCTACCAGGTGACCATGACATACTCATTTTCCTTTTCTCTGATCCTCTTCTTC
>NW_010344875.1:0-239 GCF_000700745.2 Antrostomus carolinensis
CCGGGTGTCCCCAACCTACCTGCCCTGCATACTCCACGTAGTCCCGCTCTCCTGGCTGGGAACCAGAGCTGGAGGTGGCCGTTCCCTGCTCGGTGCGGCACAAGACAACGGCGTCCTGGTTGAGGTTACCGATCCGCCTCGCGGCGATGCTCACAGATCCTGTGCTCTCTCCAACGTTGTAGCTGGAAAGGTACCAAGCAGATACAAAGAACAGGCTGGGGAGCAAACCCTGTGTGTTT
>NW_010344876.1:0-239 GCF_000700745.2 Antrostomus carolinensis
GCACCTCCCGAAATCACACCTGGTTTTGCAGCACAGACGAGTGTTCAAGTGAGGACCCAGATCCTGACTCGTCACTGAAGACCAGTCATGATCCAAGGCTCACAAAACAAAAAGGCCAGCACGTTAACTGGCCAGGTGTTGGGAACAGCCACGTTGTTCATGTATTTTTGCCCTCCCTGAGCCCTTTGCAGGCAGCGGTGGCACCTGCACCCAGGGGCTCTCGCTGGGGGTCCAGCCCC
>NW_010344877.1:0-239 GCF_000700745.2 Antrostomus carolinensis
TGGTCTTGGTCTGTGGAGCTGGTTTCAGTTCGTCTCTCAGGAACTGAAGAAACTGGAGCAGTTTATAAGGCCTGGGTGCTTTTGGCTGAGCTCATGAGCTTTGGTTTAACCATTCCATAGCTGTAGTGTAACACTTAGCTCTAGGCTGCAGTCAAGTGTTTTGCTGCTGTGTAGAGAGATAGTTTTGGTACTTCTAAATATGTTAGTCTGCAAGTCTGATGTGACAGCAGTAGCCCTCA
>NW_010344878.1:0-239 GCF_000700745.2 Antrostomus carolinensis
GGTGGCTGAGCCACCCCAGCTCCCTCCCCACAGTTTGGGGGTCCCAGATGCCCCTCGGGCCCTTCTCCCTGTCCCAGAGCCCCTTGACCTGCCGCCCCCAGGGTCCCTCCCATGGCCCCCACCCTGTACCAGCCGGGCAGACCCAGCCCCAGATCCTGAGCTCGTGCCTGGCACAGGGGGACTTGGGGTACATGAGGAGCCCGGGGGCCCCCTCGCCCCCCTCCTCTTTATCTAGTGAG
>NW_010344879.1:0-239 GCF_000700745.2 Antrostomus carolinensis
TTTGGTAGTGACATAGTTTTGATGAAATACTTTCGAGAAATCCCCAAATTGTTAAAAAATATCAATGGGGGAGGGAAAGAAAAAAAAATTATCCAGTGTATTCAAAACGTGAAGCTGAGGGATTGCAATGAGTAAAACATATTTTAATGACGCCTCATTTGTAATTTGCAGGAGCTTTTGGGGTGGTTGTGCTCTATTTTATTTTATTTTTTTCCCACCCCCTCCTCTTTCTCTCCCTT
>NW_010344880.1:0-239 GCF_000700745.2 Antrostomus carolinensis
AGGGCTCCCGCAGACTGTGCTAATCAAGCGCGATGCCCTGACCATGCTCAGTTGCTCTCAGGGAACCAAAATGATCAGGGGGCTGGAACACCTCTCCCGTGAAGAAAGGCTGAGAAGGTTGGGGTTGTTTGGCCTGGAGAAGAGGAGGCTCTGGGGAGACCCTATTGCTGCCATTCAGTACTTGAAGGAGTCCTATAAGAGAGAAGGGAACCAACTTTTTAGCAGGGACTTTAGCACTA
>NW_010344881.1:0-239 GCF_000700745.2 Antrostomus carolinensis
GACTTCAGTGGGAGCGATAACACTGGCAGGTCACAATTCATGATTCCATGGTGCTGTTCTGCAATATCACTGTGGTGAGCAGAAATCACAACAGGATTCTTCTTCACTTCAGGTTTTTTTGCCCCTCAGAACTGTATTCTGGTACCTGTTAAATTGTTTTTGCCCAGCACTGGAGGACTTTAGCAGCAGATCCCTATTTCCAGTGTTCACAGGACACCGTAAGAAAGTGTCAACTTTAG
>NW_010344883.1:0-239 GCF_000700745.2 Antrostomus carolinensis
GGTATGTTGCTGTTGGCACCAAAACAGAGAGTCCTACGAGGGATGTAAGGAACTGAAATGGAAAAACCAGGAAATAAAATGTAAAACGTGTATTGTGAGCAAGTGATTGAAGGAAGTAGCAGAGCCCTTAACAAATTGGTTATTTGTCTGGTTAGCTGATGCAGAAGTGGAACAGGAAATTAATTCAATATGCCGCAGACTTACATTCCACCATTATTTTCTGGGTTTTTCCTTCCACC
>NW_010344884.1:0-239 GCF_000700745.2 Antrostomus carolinensis
GAGTGCCCCAGGGACTCTGTAAAAACCACCCCCCAAAGATCCCAGGCACCCCCGCTGCAAACCTCCCAGGGACCCCCCCAAAGGACCCCCCCCAAAGATCCCAGGACACCCTGAAGACCCCTAAAGCCCCCGGGGATCCCCCCCCAAATGCAACAGGGGCACCCTGAGACCCCCCCCCAAATCCTCTAGGGACCCCCCCGGGGACCCCCTCCTGTTATAGGTTAGTTTCCCAAATTGCC
>NW_010344885.1:0-239 GCF_000700745.2 Antrostomus carolinensis
CCTGGAGGGGATCCCAGAACAGCTGCAGGGACGGGGTGTCCCAGCTGGGTGACACCAGGGTGACACCAGGGTGACACCAGGCCTGGCAGCCTGACCCCCCCAACATGCTCCCCATCCCCAGGGGACAAGAGGGGTCTTGGGACTGTCACCCCCATCGTTGTGGGACACTGTGGGGACATGAGGGTGGGTTTTTGGGGGGGTCTCCAGCTGGGGCCTGTCTCTGGCCTCCTGCCTGTCCC
>NW_010344886.1:0-239 GCF_000700745.2 Antrostomus carolinensis
CAGCGAGGATGCTGTGGGAGACCGTGTCAAACCCTCGGTGTCCCACAGCACAGGAAGGCAGTGCCAGGTTTAGCTTCCGCTTCCTCACGTCTCTCCCGCATCATTCACCGTTTTCCAGGCAAATCCCATCAACGCTGCGACACCTTCCGAGCAGAGACCCCATCCCAACTCCCTCCCACTCCTCCTCCTTCCAGCCCCTCCATGGGTGGGCACAGAGATCCCCACCAGCACCCACAGGA
>NW_010344887.1:0-239 GCF_000700745.2 Antrostomus carolinensis
ATAATAATAATAGCAGCAATAACAACAGTAACAGCAATAGAGGCGGCAATAGTAACAATAACGGCAGCAACACCAACAATAACAATAATGAGGAGGAAGAAAAGTGAAGCTCGAGTAACGCTAACAAAGGCTCCGGGCGATTATGGAAGCCCAGGCTTCTTCCCAGAGAAAGTTTGCTATTTTTACAGGCTGCAGTTTAGGTTTAATTACCCTTAATTGCATACATTGTTTATAGCGCT
>NW_010344888.1:0-239 GCF_000700745.2 Antrostomus carolinensis
CATTACTGTGCCATACCAAAGCCACACGCTGTTTCAAACTTGGTGTCACGTTATTATGTGAAGTGGCAGTAGTAATAAAAACAAACAAAATAAACCCCAAAAAACCCCACCATTACCTTAAACAAACTACCTATTTACAAGGAGAAAAAAAGAAGATAGAATAACTAAAAACTCGGGCAATAATTGAAAGTTCAACCCATTTTAGGGTTTTTTTAAGCGATGTACTTGCATAGTTATGA
>NW_010344889.1:0-239 GCF_000700745.2 Antrostomus carolinensis
GAGAGGGACATTAGCTAACAGCACGGTTACAATTTAAGGATTCCTTGTCAGACTGAAGAGGTGCTCTGAAAGGGGAAGGATTTGTTCCTGCAAGACCACCTCCATATTTGTGTATGTTCTTCTGATCTTCAAGTAGGTCCATAGTAGTAAGAATTTGTCTGCGTTTGGGGCTGTGAACTCCCATTTTATAGGTACACTAAGACTTTCAGGTCAGGGGTATGCTAACTCAGCAACCCCCC
>NW_010344890.1:0-239 GCF_000700745.2 Antrostomus carolinensis
TCCAGAGGACTGTAGCTCGCTGTAATTCCAATTCTTTGTCTTCAAGCATTTCAGTCCCTCCGTTGCTCCACTCTGAAGGACACGGGAGGTTCTTGCCTGGACCTGATGCACCAGCAGCAGCTGCCTGGCAAAGGGGCAGCTCCGCTTTTGTGCCTGATTCAAAAGATAATTTGGGCAATGATGTTTTACCAGACAGAGCTGAAAGTATTCTTTAAGCATTGAGTGTAATGCTTAAAGCA
>NW_010344891.1:0-239 GCF_000700745.2 Antrostomus carolinensis
GGACCCAGTTATTCTGCCTAACAGCATCATCTCTCCCATTTACCAAACCATTCAATTCTCCCACCCAGAATGCATGGCATTAAAATGTTACCATTATTTCTAGCTACACAAGGAACATAGTCAGAGGTGCTCTGCTGGCCTGGGCAGGTGATCCTGTTTCCCCACACACACCACTGCTCTTAGCTGTCTATTAAAACTCCATGAACGCTTAGTTCAAAATTAAACAAGTCTTCTCTATC
>NW_010344892.1:0-239 GCF_000700745.2 Antrostomus carolinensis
CTGAGGGTGCCCTTAATCCCCTCGCCCAGACTGATGCTGACATCCAGATAAAGATGTCAAACAGAACTGGGTGGAGGGCAGCTGGCCCTGGGGGCCTCCTTGGAGCAGCCTCCTTGGTTGCCCGTATGGGGACAGTCCCCCACCTGCCCACAGGAGAGGTGGCCCAGGCCAGGCACCGTGGCCCAGGGCTCCAGGCACAGACACAGCCCGGGCATGACCCGTCTCTCCCCGTCCCCTCG
>NW_010344893.1:0-239 GCF_000700745.2 Antrostomus carolinensis
AAGCTTTTGGTACCCGTTCTTTCTGTTTCCAAGGCTTTTCTCTGGGCTGATGGGCATGGAGGCTGTTCATTCAGCTGTCTTAGCACTGCAGTTCAAAGTTTGCTTGAGCTGGGCTCAGCGGTGAGACTGTCATATCTCCTGGGAACCTTATTTTGAAAACTGTAGAGAAAGTTAAGCCTCTTTCAGCAGCAGGGCTGAATCTAAAGGGGAGTTTTCAGATCAAGTACAGAAGGAAGGTG
>NW_010344894.1:0-239 GCF_000700745.2 Antrostomus carolinensis
ACGAGACTCTTAAGCCCCAGCTTGATGCGACTGTTGTTCTTCTCCACATCGTAGCCGCCGGCAGCCAGCGCCTTCTTGAGCGCGGCGAGGGAGAGCCCCTTGCGCTCCTTGGAGGCGGACACGGCCTTGGTGATCAGCTCGGTGACGCTGGGGCCCGCCGGCTTGCGGGCTTTGGATCCGCCACCGGCCGCCTTCTTCGGCTTCTTGGCGGCGGCCTTGGCACCAGGCGCGGGCGCATC
>NW_010344895.1:0-239 GCF_000700745.2 Antrostomus carolinensis
GTGGTGTGGGGTGACAGGGTGACACTGCAGTGGCACCAGGGTGATGCCCAGGTGACACCGAGACCCTGAGTGTCTGGGTTGTGGTGAGGAGGGGGCTCAGGTCACTCCTGCAAAGGGCTCTTTGTTCTTCCCATCCACATCCTGGGATCTCATGGTGTGGGGACAGCAGGGTCCGGTTGGCCCAGGCTTGTGTCACAAGCCAGGTTCCTGTGGTGGTTGCACTGGGCTGGCCCTGGGCT
>NW_010344896.1:0-239 GCF_000700745.2 Antrostomus carolinensis
CTACAAGGCCAAGAGATTTAGATGAGGCTTTGGACACTACCCCTGAGCACAGATGGAGCATCTTTGTGACATGGGCTCACTAGGAGGCAGACTAGCTTGAGCTACCTGACCATCATCACTGGCAGAGCAATGGCGTCCAACAGAACATGCCAAGTACACTTGCACTGGTGTAGTAAGAGGACCCAGCTCTTAGCTGCATTTTGCCCATCCATAAATCTCAGTATTCCTCCCTGGGGAGG
>NW_010344898.1:0-239 GCF_000700745.2 Antrostomus carolinensis
GTTATTGGCTTTTGCTTTAACTTCAGGTAGCATGACCTCTTGGATGGCTCTACATTCCTAAGCTAGTAGGTTCTATCACAAAATTGTTTCTTTCTACACTATTTTTTTTTTCTTTAATATTTGCGGGTTCAGGAAATGTTCCTGGTTTTTGCCAATTCTAACTTTTTTATTTCATGGGCTGGAAAAATGAAAGGGAGATTTTCAAGTAATTTAGTGTTTTCAGTCTGAAGTATGCTGAA
>NW_010344900.1:0-239 GCF_000700745.2 Antrostomus carolinensis
ACCTGTAAAGTGGAAATAATAGTTATTTCCTGCAGAGTAATTATGAGAAATCAAAACTGTGAGGCTTTTACATTGAGGATACTTTTACATGTCTGCTCTATAGCTACCTGGAACTTCCCAGAGCAGGACCCTTTTCAGAAAAAAAAAAGTCATAATGCAAAAATGTACAGTTAGCGTTATATTTCAGCTTTAGAGTGCTTAACTTCATCTTCTCAGCATTCTTTTAGGACAGATTTTTT
>NW_010344902.1:0-239 GCF_000700745.2 Antrostomus carolinensis
TTATCCAAATGATTAAAACCTGCAAAACTGCTGCCAGCTCAATTTAGCTGATTAACAGCTTTTGGGAGGTGAATGCTCTTAATGTATAGAGCTATATTGTTTTACAAAGAAAGATAACTATTTTCCAGGAACTGCTTAAAACTGTCTATGCTAAAGAATAGTTCTGATAAGCTATGTCTGCCGTAGGGTGTATGTTAGGACAGCTCTTGTCACAAAAACCTTTAAAATTAACAAGTTCT
>NW_010344903.1:0-239 GCF_000700745.2 Antrostomus carolinensis
TTTTAAAGCTGTAATTTAGAACAAAAATTTCTTACACAGATTAAGTGAAATTTTGTAATACCTTTCAGATTGGAACATCCATTATAATTCAGCCCTCCATGTAAGCTGATCTTACACTTTCATCTTCCCTTTTGGAAAAATAAGCCTTTCCCAAAACACAGGTCAATAATCATACATAAGGTTCATGAATTGCTATTGTACTCTTAAAAGGCAGATATCACGGGAAGGATCCATTCAAT
>NW_010344904.1:0-239 GCF_000700745.2 Antrostomus carolinensis
CGCAGCCGAGCAGAACCCCGCATTCTGCAGTGGCTGAGCGGGACTGTGCTCAGAACGCGCTTCACTTGCTCAGTAGCCACAAGCGATGGTGGAAGCTCATTCCTGTCCCTGCCAGGAGCCGCTGGACTTTGAGCCCCTTAGAAATAGCGACTGGGGGGAATGGGGTGGCCATAGGGCCAGCGGGCTGGCTGAGTCTGTCCCATCACTCTGCCTGCCATCGCTGTCTTTGGGTGAGCAGA
>NW_010344905.1:0-239 GCF_000700745.2 Antrostomus carolinensis
TACTTATGGGTCAGATCTTGTCACTTATGGGTCAGAGGGACCCACTTATGGGTCAGGCGCTATGGGGCAGCCCCACATGTGTGGTTGTGGGTCTGTTTGTAGCCGGAGATGTGGCAGAAGTGCCTGAGCTGCATCGAGGAGCTGCTGGACGTGCTGTTCGCTCACCCCGAGATCCAGATCGGGGAGAACATCCTGGAGGAGTCGGAGAACCTCAGTAACCCCGAGCAGGTGTGGGGCAG
>NW_010344906.1:0-239 GCF_000700745.2 Antrostomus carolinensis
CCAGGGAGAACTGGGTCAGAATGCTAAATGCAGGGTAGAGTGTGAGTGCAGGAGCCATCCCACCTCAGCTGTGACACCCAGGTTCATGCTCACCAGTTCCTTGTAGAATTCCACCAAGCCCAGGAGGTAGAGGGCAAAGTGGATGCAGTTGTTTCTTCTAGGGTGGTAGCTGGCTTCGCTGTTCATGGCCTCTCTGACTTTGCTACAGAAGTCCTTGAGGTCAATCCCACCTTTTTTCC
>NW_010344908.1:0-239 GCF_000700745.2 Antrostomus carolinensis
CCCAGCCACTACCAGCTACCCTGTGGAGGAACCACCATCCTGACATGGGGATCGTCACCACCAGGTCCCTTCTGGAGGAGTCACTATCCCAACATGGAGACTGTCACTACCAGCTTTGCTCTGGAGGAGCCACGATCACAGTGGGGGATGGCCACCATCAGCTCCCCCCCCCAAAGGAATGATCATTGCAATGGGGGGGCTGACCACCACCATGGAGAAACCACCATCCCAACATGGGG
>NW_010344909.1:0-239 GCF_000700745.2 Antrostomus carolinensis
CAGGGGCTGTTGGCCACCCAAGCATCGTGGCCACCAAGACCCGAGTGGGTTAACCTGGACCCAGCCACAAAGAAACCTCCAAGCAAGCACCAGTCCACTACAGCCAGCAATGCAGCCCACCTGGGACCAGCAGGGAACCCTGGCTGAAGCAGGGTTAAATTTCCTCCCATGCACATCAAGCACCTCACAAGGAGATCACAGAATCATCGAATGAATCACAGACTGGTTTGGGTTGGAAG
>NW_010344910.1:0-239 GCF_000700745.2 Antrostomus carolinensis
GAGCCGAAATTTGATGGAAGTGGATGTGGGAGATGTTAGAATATTTGTGTGCACTCACTGAACTCAGACATTTCTCTGCTGTTATGTGTCACATGTTCCATATTGACATTGCTTGGGGAATTTTTTCAGTCTATTGCCCTGGTCAGTCATAATTTAAAGTTTCTCTCAATACTACCAGGTGTTCCTCCTTCCTTTATGGTACTTCTCGAGATCATTGTCAATGGGTTAAACTCACAATC
>NW_010344911.1:0-239 GCF_000700745.2 Antrostomus carolinensis
CCCCCCCTCCGCCATTTTAACCCCTCACCTTGTAAACTGAGGCAACTGCTGCATCTCTTCGGGTCCTTCCAAAGGTTTGTAGAGAAAATGGCGGAGCTCGGGAGCACCCAATCGGGTTGAACCGTATCCTGCCCCGCCCCTCACCGCCGCCCTCAGCTCCTTCAACCACCCTTGAGCCCGTAACGTCTCCTCCAACCTCCGCCGGCACCCGGCCGCCGCGTAGAACCCCTCGCGCTCCG
>NW_010344912.1:0-239 GCF_000700745.2 Antrostomus carolinensis
TGGAGGGGAGAGGAAGTTGAAGTAGCAGCTATGGGTCAACTCAAAGACTGTTTCCTGTTTCACCACTTCCAACATTCTACAAAGCAAATCCTCTTCTGGATCCCAACAACCAACCCCAGACACCCCAGTGAAGCTCCAGCAATAACAAGAGGAATATTGTTCCTCAAGAGCTCATGGAGCTGCTGATGCCACAGAAACTCCAGCCTTCCTGGACATTTGTGGGCAGAGACACAGCAAGG
>NW_010344913.1:0-240 GCF_000700745.2 Antrostomus carolinensis
TGGTGTCTTCTGGATGGAGGCGAGAGTGAGCTTTAAAGGGAGGAGTGAGAAATTAAACTCTGTGGAATAAAACCCAGAGTTTTCTTTGTCGGAGGAAGTACCTCAGGGGGTTTGTTCTGCCCGAACTTCACATGGTCACTCGTTACCTCTCAGAAGTCTGGTGTTCGTTTGGTTTAGCCACAAAACCAGCAGAGAAGCCAAACTCTTGTCATAGCCCACCTAGAAGTGAGTGTATTGTGT
>NW_010344914.1:0-240 GCF_000700745.2 Antrostomus carolinensis
CCCGCTGGGGGGGCGCGTGGATGAGGGCGCGGTAGAAGCAGGTGGTTTGGGGGTAAAGAGCCAAAACCAGCTGGTCTTTGAGGAAAAGGGCGTCGGGGTCGGTCTCGGGGTTGGTTTTCCATTGGGGGAGGGGGATGATGCGGCGGCGGCTCAGGGTGTGGCGCCTGCAACACACGTTTTGGGGTGAATTCCAGGGATTTGGGGAAAAAATGGGAATTTTAAGGGGTTTTTGGGGGGTTT
>NW_010344916.1:0-240 GCF_000700745.2 Antrostomus carolinensis
CCAAACCCCCCCAGCCTCGCCCCCCGGTACCTGTTTGGGGTGCAGAGGGACAGCAGCACGGTGCTCTCCCACACCAGCGAGCAGTACAGCTGACTCAGTTTCCCCAGGACGCTCAGGCCCAGCTGGGACCCCCACTGGTTCACGGAGATGGCCCGGATCTCGCTCTGCAAAGCACCAAAAACCTCGGAAACCACCCCAAAATGGGGTGCACCCCTAAAAAATGTGGGTTTGTTCTAGAAA
>NW_010344917.1:0-239 GCF_000700745.2 Antrostomus carolinensis
TGAATGCAGCCTGCCACAGCACAGAAATCACTCTGGCTGGCACACACAGATATCTGAAAGGTTGTTCTTTCGCAGGAGGATTTTAAGATGATCCTCTGAGTTCAGACACAATGACAAACTCATTTACATGTCAATTGCTTCCGTAGCTTTGCAGAAGGGAAGGTTCTGCCGAGCAGTGTTGGACCCTGCATTTGGCCTGCCTTCAATTGTAATATAACAATTATAATAATACAAATACT
>NW_010344918.1:0-240 GCF_000700745.2 Antrostomus carolinensis
TCCTCCTGTTTGTTGCCCATGTTGAATGCATTTGTGTAGATACACTTCGACTGGGCTGCTTGTCCCACCATCTTATTAGGCCCTAATTCTCTCATGATGATTCTTGGGACTTTCTGTGGTTCCTACTTCATTAAAACACCTTGTGTCTCTGCTGCTGTCTGGATTTGTATATATTCCTTCCTCTGGGACAGCAAAGTGAAGGACCTTGCTATCACAGCAACCTTCAAGCACCAGTGTGCT
>NW_010344919.1:0-240 GCF_000700745.2 Antrostomus carolinensis
CACCCTGTGATAAATTCACTATCATTCTACTCAAACCCTTGTGGCTTGTAACTCCTCACACAAAGTTGGTAATTGTTTCCATGGGCTAAAATCAAAGGCACAGGTGTTTGTGACTCTGTGCCAAGGTCTCTGAGCCCCCTGCCAGGGTCTCGAGTCCTCCAGGGCAGCCAGAGGAATATCCTGGGTTCTGACATAGAAGTGGTTCCAGGGGCTATGTTTGCATCTCATCAGCCAGGTTGT
>NW_010344920.1:0-240 GCF_000700745.2 Antrostomus carolinensis
TTGACGGACCTCATCTGTGGTCTGGGGAGAAGGGAGAGAAACCCTTTGTGGGGAGAGGGAGACAGAGATCTGCTTCCTGGTGCCTTTTTGTTCTTCCTGTTTCTCAATTCTAACAAGTTCCACAGACATCTGGCTGAGAACACTCTCTTATTCATTCCTTCCCATCAGGTATTTACACACACTGACAAGATCCTCCATGAGCCTTCTCTTCCCCAGGATGAACACTGATGGTCCTCTCAG
>NW_010344921.1:0-240 GCF_000700745.2 Antrostomus carolinensis
GCATGAAAATAGCTTTAAATATGTTAGGTAAATTCAAATATATTTAAAGTTACATTACCTTAAGGGGAAGATTTGTATTATGAAGTGCTTTAGAGCTGGGATTCAGAGCTGCAATTGAACACATTTACATTGTTGTCCAATTAGCTTATGGTTACAAGCACCTACTTATATTTGCATATGTGTATTCATAGTGTGCCACATGATACACAGACTGTCGAGGATTGGTTAGCTGACAAGGGT
>NW_010344922.1:0-240 GCF_000700745.2 Antrostomus carolinensis
TGGGAGAAAGGGAAATGGCTGGTACAGGGAACTGGGCAGGGGAAACTGGACTCAACTGGTGCTCAGAATTGGGGGAGTTACAAACTGAGTGCAGCTGCAATGGGAAATTGGGAGAAAGGATCAAACTGGGCAGAGCTGGTACTGGGAAACTGGGGTGGGGGGGGAACCACTGGTGCCCCAGGGCTCTGTGTCTCGGGGTTCTGGGGTGCCCAAGGCAATGGTGCTTTGGGTGCCCTGGGA
>NW_010344923.1:0-240 GCF_000700745.2 Antrostomus carolinensis
GGGGCTGCCCCATAAGTGAAACTTGTGGGTCCTTCCTTCGCTGGGTCTCACCCATCACAATCTATGGGGCGCTGCCCCACAAGTGACTTCAAAGCTTCAGCAAATCCATGGGGAGAAGCTGCTGCCCCACAAGTCAGAGCCCCACACCCCACAGATATGTGGGGCAGAGAAGGTGGGGGGGGTGGTGTTCTCCACCCCACAAGTTCTTGGGGGGTCCTGGCCCCATAAGTGGTTGTTGGG
>NW_010344924.1:0-240 GCF_000700745.2 Antrostomus carolinensis
TACATAGTGTCTGGGAGACTGTCACCACCACAGCTTGTGGGCCTTGAATCGCTTCAGCAAGCTCGAGTGGAAATGCTACAGACCAGCAAGCAAGAGCATTTCCAAAGAAGATGTAGTGGCTTCTCTCATTGCAATTGGGAGCGACTCAGTTCTACGGGAGAAGACCTCAAACCCTCAACAGCTGTGGATGAAACTGCTGTGGTGTGCGAGAAGACCTTTTACCATCCCCCAGAGAGAGAG
>NW_010344925.1:0-240 GCF_000700745.2 Antrostomus carolinensis
AATAATAATATACAAATAAATACAAATAAATCGACAAATTAATAATATACAAATAAATACAGATAAATCTACGAATTAATAATAATGCACAAATAAATACAAATAAATATACAAAATAATAATAAAACAAATAGAAATTATTATTAAGAATATAAAAATAAATACAAATAAATATCCAAATGAATAATAATAAAAAACCAAAACCAAATTAATAATAATATACAAATAAATACAAATAAA
>NW_010344926.1:0-240 GCF_000700745.2 Antrostomus carolinensis
GACCCCAAAACCCCCTAAAATGACCCCAAAATCCCTTGAACCGCCCCCAAAATCCCCTGAACTGCCCTCAAAATATCAAATAACCCCCAAATCCCTCAAAATGACCCCAAAATCCCCTAAAATTACCTAAAATCCATTTTAAATGACCCTAAATTCACCTAAATTGACCCCAAAATGTCAAGTGACCCCCAAATCCCTCAAAATTACCCCAAAATTACCCCAAAACGACCCCAAAATCCC
>NW_010344927.1:0-240 GCF_000700745.2 Antrostomus carolinensis
AGACAAATATTTTCCAACTACTGTAGCCCCATAAACACGATTTTTGCCAATGACAGGAAAACGCCACAGACTGGGCACTGACCTGACACTGCAAGGACTCAGGACTTGGGCTTGGGCTTGCTACAGCTGGAGCTGAGTGTCTCTCTGATCACAAATGTCCCATGGCCAAGGCCTTTGTGCCCAACCTGCCTCAGGTCGGCACTGGGGACAACATCCCATGTGGCCAAGGGCTGCTGTCCC
>NW_010344928.1:0-240 GCF_000700745.2 Antrostomus carolinensis
CATTCACCACCACTCCCAAGTCCTTCTCTCAATTATATTTTTTTGCTTAAGGACTGGGCAAGTTTTTTTGTTTGCTCCTGGCAATGACATTGGTTTGATAGGACCATGAGAAGAGTAAGGCCCACAGCAAAGGCCTTGCCATGCTCCCTGATGACAGAAAGACAATCAGACAACTGTGAATCCTGTCTAATCACTTGCAAATGGATCATATAAAGACAGCCTTCAGATAACTACTTTGTA
>NW_010344929.1:0-240 GCF_000700745.2 Antrostomus carolinensis
GCGGGACACTATCGAGTGGATCCGGCACTGATGTGCCCTGACTTGTGGTGTCTCATCAACTGTGCCCGTCCACAGCCAGCCACGCAAAACCCGTGCCCCACAGGACACTGCTAAAGGCTGCAGGTTTATCCGTGTGGGTCCATAAATCGTGAGTACAGGAGTGCAACACACTGCTCAGTGCATCTGCTGTTGTCGGACCGATAGTGCTCGATTGGGCGTCACTCGGGATCTAAGCCCAGC
>NW_010344930.1:0-240 GCF_000700745.2 Antrostomus carolinensis
TGGATGGCATCCCGTCCCTCCAGCATGTCACACTGTTAATTTATTAATGCCAAGCCAAAATCTTAGGTAAATCGCCAGTCATATTCTAATAATTTTAGAAAATTAAAAACATGAGTATGTATCCAAATCTAGGCTGGCAGAACAATTATGAGATACTAGCTGTTTTCTAGGCTAGCTCTTAGTTGGATGTCCCATTAAAGTATCCATGAATTTTCTGTGTTTCTGGTCAAGCAGAACCAG
>NW_010344931.1:0-240 GCF_000700745.2 Antrostomus carolinensis
TTAAAAATTGAAATATTAGATGATATCCAAAAGTCTCTGTCTGTGAGGTTAAATGAGAGGCCATTAATTTAAGAAATAAACAGACTTTTAACAAAATGCCGTTTAAATATTGTTACTGCTTATCTAAACGGGGGAAAAAGTAATAAAAAATAGATTCTTCTTCTTGAACAAGTCTTGTAGTTTTGTTGTGTGAAAACTGGTTTTATTGCCAATTAAGAAGTTCCTCTGAACAGTGGAAAT
>NW_010344932.1:0-240 GCF_000700745.2 Antrostomus carolinensis
ACATTCATCATGCTGGAGTGCTTTCCATCTTTAATGTTCTGTGCTTCTTTTAAGTGAACGAATGGCACCACTTCATGAATGTCAATGGTTTTAGAGCCATCTATGCAATTTTAAGATAATTAATTTTAGCTTAATTTAGCCATAAATGACTGGATGGAGTGTAAATGTAGAAGACCCTTTACAAGTGCCGAGATTGTTTTTTCTTTCTGTTGTCATTGGACAGGAGAGGAAAAAATCCAA
>NW_010344933.1:0-240 GCF_000700745.2 Antrostomus carolinensis
ATGGGAAACCTCGGCCAGAGCATCCTGCCCAGTGGGAGGACACGTCAGGACACGCTGCTCGGAAGCCAGGGACACTGTGCAGGTACCACAGCCCCACCGGGCCGTGCCCGGTGCCACCCACCAGCACTGGGCAAGGGGGACACACATGTGCCCCGCAGTGCTGTCCCAGTGGCAACTGGACCACCCCTGAGCCAGCATCTCCTTGGCACCACACACAGAGAACCATAGAATAGTTTGGTT
>NW_010344934.1:0-240 GCF_000700745.2 Antrostomus carolinensis
CCCTTGGCCACCTGGGCTCTCTGCTGACTCACTTCCCTGCTCCAGGACGAGCCGGGACCCCCCAGGGTGTGATTTTCTGCCCAATTTCTCAGCCCCCCCCATGCCCCCGGCGCAGTCACAGCTCGGAGCCGGGCGGTTCGTTCTCCCCCCGCGGGAATTATTGACCCCGAGAGTGAAACATACATGGAAATAAAGAGAGAGACAGAATGGGGGGGAAAAATGGGCTGAACCCCCCCCCCC
>NW_010344935.1:0-240 GCF_000700745.2 Antrostomus carolinensis
CCCCTGCCACCCCCTGCCACCCCGCCTGAGGAACCTCAACGCGATGGAGGAGCCCTGGGGGTGATGGGTGGTGGGTGATGGACCCACCCAGCAACACCCTGCCCACGTCCAGTGACATCCCAGTGCGTCCCAGTTGGGCCCAGTGTGTCCCCAAGGGTGGTACCTGAGTCCTAAGAGGTCTCCATGGGGTGATGGACGAGACTGGAAGGGCCCCATGGGGTTCTAGGGGAGCCCAGAACA
>NW_010344936.1:0-240 GCF_000700745.2 Antrostomus carolinensis
GTCGTGCAAGGAGTCGTGCAAGGGAAGGCAGACAGACATACAAGGCAAGTCAGGCGTGCGAGGGATCGCACGAGGACATCCAGCCGTGCCAGGACCCGTGCCAGGACCCGTGCAAAGCGCCGTGCCAGGGCAGGCAATCGTGCAAACACTCGTGCAAAGCTCCGTGCGAGGATCCTCCTCCATCTCCCCACCCCACTCACGGGCCCGTCCTGCGGCGCTGAGCTCCCTGCAGAGAGAAAA
>NW_010344937.1:0-240 GCF_000700745.2 Antrostomus carolinensis
TATAGAGCTAACGCTCAGGGTTCTCCTGGCGGGGAAGGAAGAGCTGGGTTATGCCTTAAACTTATGAGTAAGGAAAATAACGACCCGGGGTGACGCCCGGGTCCTCACTGCCAATGTGAGAAGAATTTTTGCGCGGGTACAGGTCGCCCCTGGGTGCCCCGCTTACTTCGCGGGATGCCCCGGCGCGTGATCTGCCCGGCCCTCAGTGCGACCCGTGCCAAGAACAGACTGGGGGGTGCG
>NW_010344938.1:0-240 GCF_000700745.2 Antrostomus carolinensis
TCTGGGCAGCTGCCTGTCTCTCCAGGCTCAAGGCAGGGAGCAAGAAGGAAGACACCCTCTGAAATATCAGGGGCCTCATCCAAGTGAGTTGTCTGAGCATCCTTTGTCGCTCCTGGAATGTGGAGGGGGACAGTCCCCAGCATTAGTGACAATGTCCTGCTCTGAGACAGCAGTGGGGGATGGCCCTGACCACCCAACCTCTTTCATGCCCCAGGGAGGTGGGACTCAGTAACCCTCTCC
>NW_010344939.1:0-240 GCF_000700745.2 Antrostomus carolinensis
GGGGGGGAGGCGCAAGGGTAAAAGAAATCTATTTAAGTTCCACAGAAAAAGAGTAACAATCTTCATCCCCAAACAAAAAAGTTAAGGCAGAAAGAAGAGACTGCTAAAGTCCCCTCATATCTTACGCTAAAATAACTTATTCTATCTGAAAATTTATTAAATTTTGAAAAATATTCTATACATCTTGCACTCAGCACGTCTCCACTCTGACAGATCAGGTGACCCTCCTCATCATCCTCT
>NW_010344940.1:0-240 GCF_000700745.2 Antrostomus carolinensis
AAAAAAATCTACTGTTCTGATAATGCAATATCCAAAGTTAATTCCCAAACATTGGACAGTCTGGAGATGTTTGGCTGAGAATTAGCCAGGAAAACACAACTTGTGTTTGTTTACAAAGTTTTTAAAATAGTTTGAAATGGTATCAGGATTATTTCCTGATCTATTTATCTGTGAAATCTAAGGGAGTCTTCTGGTGATGGCAGAGGTTTGGCCTGGTCCTTAATACGTATATAAATATAT
>NW_010344941.1:0-240 GCF_000700745.2 Antrostomus carolinensis
TGGATGCAGGAGCTCAATGCACCACTGGCAAGTTGGCTCATGATACTAAGCTGGGAGTGTGGTTGACTCTCTGGAGGGACAAGAGGCCTTGCAGAGGGATGTAGATAGATCTGAGCATTGGGCAATCATCAATGGAACAAGTCCAAGTGCTGGATTCTGCATGTGGGATGGAGTAACGCCAGGCACGGGTGTAAATTGGGAGAGGAACAGCTGGAAAGCAGCCCTGCAGAAAAGGACCTG
>NW_010344942.1:0-240 GCF_000700745.2 Antrostomus carolinensis
AACCACCCAGGAACCCCAGCCACCCCCCGGGACCCCCCCACCTGCAGGCCGTAGACCGCCAGTAGGCGCAGGGCCGGGCGCCGGATGTCCCGCAGGTACTGACCCAGCTGGTCCCCGAGCTGGTCGCCGAGGTGGCCACGGGCACAACGGGCCACCACATCCACCAGCTGCCCCAGCAGCACCGGGATGTGGACATTGAGCAGCGCGGCGCCCAGAGCCAGCTGTGGGGACAGCGGGGTC
>NW_010344943.1:0-240 GCF_000700745.2 Antrostomus carolinensis
AAAAAAAAAAAAAAAGAAAGAAAAGGCACCACAACTTAAGTCAGACTTTAAATTATTACATGCAGGACTTTCTTTAAAAGTTTAAGAAGAATTTATTTCAATCTCTCATTGCTGCCTAGGGAATAAGCCATAGCTTATATGTTTTCTATTTGATTTGTTTTCTAATATGCCACTTCACAGAATGTGCGCTTCTTGTTAAAGCATCTTAATTGTGACATTTGCTTTTTGTAAGCTCATCTT
>NW_010344944.1:0-240 GCF_000700745.2 Antrostomus carolinensis
ACAAGGATGGTTGGGCACACCCATGCTGTTCTACTCGTTCACCCTCCACAACAAGGTGGCTGAATTAAAACTATCTGTTGGGAATGGTCCCTGGCCCATGCCAACCCCCAGCTGTGCCCAGGGATAGTTTGGGTTGGTGCTCGTTGGCCTGGGCCCAAACTGTGCCCAGGTTAGCTGAGAATTTAAAGATCTCTTTTATAGAGCCACGGCCCTGTACCTCTGCCCCTACACTGCTTTACT
>NW_010344945.1:0-240 GCF_000700745.2 Antrostomus carolinensis
TGAATCTCATCTGTGTGCCTTTGGTAGTGTGGTGGTTTCTCAGATAGACAGTCCACAGAAGCAGACTGGCATGTTTGAATAAGGAACCATGCCATGGTCATAGATACTATTTTTCTCTGGCTTCCTACCATCCCTTATAAACAAGACAGAAGGAATCACACAGTGTACAGAAAAACAGAGTGCAAGGATCTGCACAAGTTCAGTAGACCCACAGAAAGATGGATCAATAACCATGCAGCA
>NW_010344946.1:0-240 GCF_000700745.2 Antrostomus carolinensis
GAGAGGGAGGGAGGGAGGGAGGGAGAGGGACCCATTTGCTTGCTTTGAGGAGCAGCAGAAGGCACAGCTGGATGTCCAGCCTGTGAGGTGAGGAGAGCTGCCCTCGGGCAGTGTGGGGCCACAGGAGAAGGGGGCTGTGGGGTGAGCCTGACTCCTCAGGTCACAGAGCAAGTAAGGGCCAGACTGCTGTGTAACAGCAGTTAAACAGTTCTAGTCTTGTTTAACATCTTCATCAATGAC
>NW_010344948.1:0-240 GCF_000700745.2 Antrostomus carolinensis
AACCACTCCTTTTCCAGCTGAGAAGCACCGCTCTACATTTCTGAAATTTTACAACGACTTCTAAGTCACACATTCGGTTAGATACCGAAAATACCTATTTCTGCCAAAACCCGATTAAACCCCACAGCGCTTTATGGCATCAGGATCCCGCAGAAGCCTTCCCGGCCCGCGGTCCGATGAGAAACGAGCGGTCGGTGGGTTTGAAGGGCTCCGGGCAGGCTCTCCAGTGAAGCCCCTTCA
>NW_010344949.1:0-240 GCF_000700745.2 Antrostomus carolinensis
CTCCTGCCTTCCTTGCCTGATTTCTTACACACAGGAATCAAGAGCTCTTGCGTGCTAAGATAGATGTCCTTGAAGAAGTGCCAGCCCTGTTCTGCT
Source organism: Antrostomus carolinensis (assembly GCF_000700745.2). Taxonomy (NCBI): domain Eukaryota; kingdom Metazoa; phylum Chordata; class Aves; order Caprimulgiformes; family Caprimulgidae; genus Antrostomus; species Antrostomus carolinensis. The sequence goes on from NW_010344949.1 coordinate 97, forward strand.
CCTTTATCCATGAGGGCAGTTTCCCAGGGGGTCCCATCCACTAATTAGTCAACAAACTGAAACTTCACTCTCCTAAAATTCAGGGTCTTGACTTTACTCTTCTCCTGGCCCGCACCATTCCCATACAACATCCATTTTCTCTGA
>NW_010344950.1:0-240 GCF_000700745.2 Antrostomus carolinensis
AGTGTTCAGTAAGGTAGGATGTAATTTTACGGAACACTAGTTATCTTACATTAATTCCCAATGTGAACAATCCAGCTCTAGAAGTAGGTAGTGTGCCAGAAATTTCTGTATTACCTTTGCACACAAAAGCTTTCCTATGAAGGTAAGGCCTTAAACACCTTTTTTTCCACAAAACTCCTACTTTTTTCAGCAAAGCCTTATTTTACTGCAATGTTTCTATATCTGTGTAGTACAAACTCA
>NW_010344951.1:0-240 GCF_000700745.2 Antrostomus carolinensis
CTGTTTCTTCTTATAAACATTGAGTAAAACTGAATATATACGAGAGTCTGAAAAACAACTGTTGTCAAGAACTCTGACAAAGTATTGATTTGCCAAAATAAGCTATCAGCTCAAATTTTTACTAAAATGAACAATTCCAGTTCACTCTTCAATCAGTCTTGAGTACTGGCAGTGGCTGAAGGGTAGGGACAGGCAAGAGAAAGATTCAACATACCATTCATTCTGACAGAGAAGCTTAAT
>NW_010344953.1:0-240 GCF_000700745.2 Antrostomus carolinensis
GGTGGGTGGGCAGGAAGGAGCCGTTGATCCCCAGGCCAAGGTGCCACTTGCCCACCATGGCTGTGGCGTAGCCCTGAGCCTTCAGCACCTCGGCGATGGTGACCTCGGCCAGCGGCAGCCCCCCCCGCGAGTCCGGGTCAAACACTCCGGGGTAAATCCCGGAGCGCGTCTGGAACCGGCCGGTCAGCAGAGCTGCCCTGGAGAGGGGAGAGACCCACCAGGACCATCCAGTCCAACTCC
>NW_010344954.1:0-240 GCF_000700745.2 Antrostomus carolinensis
GGGGGGTGGGTGAGCGAGCGGCTGTGTTGGCTGCAGCCCGGTGCTGCCCCAGCGCAACCACCACAGCTGGGATTTCCTACAGGAGATGCTTCAGGGAACCTTTGCCTGGAGCTTGTGCTGCATCTAATGACCTTCTGGGGTTCAAACGTGCTCCTACTCTGCAAGTGTGGAATTGGTTGTAGACCAGGAGCGTAGTGTTGACTAGAAAGCTTCCACCCAACCATGTCTCTTCCACCCAAC
>NW_010344955.1:0-240 GCF_000700745.2 Antrostomus carolinensis
TTCCTTTCTTTCTTCCTTTCTTTCTTCCTTTATTTTTCTTACTTTCTTTCTTCCTTCCTTTCTCTCTCTCTCTTCTTCTTACTTCACATGTTGCTTTTGTGCAGAAGGCAAGCAGAATAGCCAGACTGGGAGAACTTTTAGCATTAGTCATTTCATGTCAAAAGCGGGTATCTAGGTTCTTTAGAAACATATGCTGAGTCTTAATTTTCCTTTTCTTCTTCTCTTCTCTTCTCTTCTCTT
>NW_010344956.1:0-240 GCF_000700745.2 Antrostomus carolinensis
ATTTTCCCCCAATTCTTTGCCCCCCCCTTTGGGAGGTGGGTGGGGGAGGGGCAGGACGCCACCGAAACTTCTCATTTCTGGGTTTCTCCCCCCAAAAATAACCCCGATGACGTCACCATTACAAACTCCGCCCACCTGCGTGCACCTGGGGAGGGCGATTAATTAATTAATTAAAGAAGAATTAATTAATTCAGTGTTAATAAGTGGATTAATAAAGGTAATTAAATTAATTAATAGAAA
>NW_010344957.1:0-240 GCF_000700745.2 Antrostomus carolinensis
CCTCCCCCGGATCCCCTCACCCTCTTTCTCCTTTTCACCAGGATCCCATTTCCTTCCTCCTCCTCTTCCTCACTAGGACACCCCCCTCTTCCTCTCTTCCTCCTCTTCCTGACCAGGACCATCTCTCCTTCCCCCCTTCTTGCTCAATGACTTTTTGCCCCAGTCTCCACCAGCGAGGGCTGGTGCCACACTGCCCGAGTCCTGGGAACCCAAGGAAGGGTCCAGGAGAATGCAAAGCCA
>NW_010344958.1:0-240 GCF_000700745.2 Antrostomus carolinensis
TTATAATCCTAAAACTGATTAGATTGTAATGTAGACTCAGCCTTTCTCTGTTGGTTATTTTTAAAGTAAAGATTTGTAGCTACTCTATATAGTGCAAAGTAGCACCTGAAATCATAAACTTATTTTGTTTTCACTCTCCTTATGAACAAATGTAGGAACAAACCAACAAGGTCCTCAAACTTCTGGCCTGCTATTTTGTATGCACATTTTAATGAGAAATGAATTTATTAAGGAAGCTCT
>NW_010344959.1:0-240 GCF_000700745.2 Antrostomus carolinensis
GAGTGACCGGCAGATCCATGGGGCTCCCGCAACGTGCAGCGCCTGGTTCCCAGCGGCAGCTGTGGGCAAGGGCACCGGGGCTGCTTCTGGGAACTCACAGCAAAGTGCTGGATGCAGGGGTTCTCTGTGAAAATGCCAAAGAACTTGTTTTTCTGGTCCTGGCGTTGGAAGAACAGCTGCTTCAAGATCTTCTTCAGCGTCTGGGGTGAGGAAAACACGGCCTCCCACATGGCCAGGGCA
>NW_010344960.1:0-240 GCF_000700745.2 Antrostomus carolinensis
GCACTGCTCCACTAAATCAATAAGATAATCAAAGCTTTATAATTAGAGCAGTACAAACAACAGTAGCAAGCTCTGACAAAAATCAGCAATGGACCTATCTAGAAATATCCAGGGCTCAATTTGTCCCAGGAATTTTTCAGATCTCTAAACAGCTGTACTGAAGCAGAAATACAGAGCATCTATGGATCCTGCTGTTCGCAGCCAAAGAATACCAAGAGAGGCAGGTATATATATATATAT
>NW_010344961.1:0-240 GCF_000700745.2 Antrostomus carolinensis
AACCTTCATAAACTGCTGAAAATTGAACAGCAGAGATCTTAAGTGGAGAAGCAGCATCCTTACTTCTAAGAAAGCAGTCAGATGCATTTAACAAACCTGTTCTCTTTTATTTGTTTCTACATGTGAATTTAGGGAAAACAAACCTTGACAATCTCGGCAGCCTCCTGAAAATATTTGGTTTCTTAAAAATGTATTTAGCTTGTTTTTTCATTCTCCTAAAAAAATTTCCAGGTATCTTAA
>NW_010344962.1:0-241 GCF_000700745.2 Antrostomus carolinensis
ATCAAACGGCTCCTTCGCTCCTGGGCGGGGAAGAACCCGAGGCACCACGCACCGCTCCTCCCCAATGTCCTTTCTTTTTCACTCCAACTCTTTTTTATTTTTTTCACTCTGTTTTTCACCCGCTTTTTCACTCTCACTCTTCCTTTTGAACTCTCACGCTCGCTGTTTCTTTCTTTTTCTCTTCCTTTCCTTCTTTCTCTCCTGCTTTCTTGGCTTCTCTCTTTCTTTCTTTTTCTCTTTC
>NW_010344963.1:0-240 GCF_000700745.2 Antrostomus carolinensis
GCAACTGGGCATTTAGACCAGATGGGCAGATGGGCCTTAGAAAATATAGTCAGATCCATGTTCTTCAGTCATCCTCATGGACTTCACGTTTTCACTCTGACCTTAGTCAAAAGAAAGCCCATGGATTCCTCAAGCCAAGCTGCCCAGCTATGGGGAGGTCTGGGACTCAGCAGGGCTTGCAGCTGAGCCCAGAAAAACAGTGTGGTTGTAGATGTCTTGAGTCATAGAGGTCTCAGGAAT
>NW_010344964.1:0-241 GCF_000700745.2 Antrostomus carolinensis
CCCAGCCACGACGTGCTGCCGGGCAGTTTGGCCTTGGCCAGACTTTCCTCTTCCTGCCACGGCTTGTGGATGCTCGGAGCCACCAGCCCGGTGCTTTTTTGCAAACGCCCTTCATCTGCCCGGTTTGTGCCATGGGAGGTGGTGACAGCCCCGACACCGCGCCGGCAGCGCTCCCCTGGGTGAGATGTCACCCGCGCCTGGCGGAGGTGGTTCCATCCCTTTGGTTTTGTCTGTGGCAGGC
>NW_010344965.1:0-241 GCF_000700745.2 Antrostomus carolinensis
CTGCGGATGGGTCTCCAGTCCAGTGCACCTCATCCGCATGATCTGGCATTGAGTGTTTATGGGGTCTTCTTGTTCATCACAAGCTCTCCATTTAGTCATAACATCCTGCTCCAGCACAGAGTCCTCCATGGCCTATGCATGGTATCTGCTCCACCTTTGAACCTCTATGGGCTGTAGGGGACTCCATTTACTTCCCTCTATTCTTCTCCTTGCTGATCTGGGTGTCTGAAATTCTCTGTCT
>NW_010344966.1:0-241 GCF_000700745.2 Antrostomus carolinensis
TATAGGAATATGCATGCACCATTCAGAAGACAAACACAGTTAACCACCTGAATGTGTTTGCATCCTAACAAGTGTGCACACACACCTCTAATCTCTGTGCATTCTTGTGCACACGTTCATCTCTGCATTTGAACCCTCTCATTCTCAGATGTACATTTTCACGTACAATGATTCACCAACGCTGGCCCCTATGCTTTTCCATATGCTCAGAACACAGGCATACAACTGAACTCTGCACACT
>NW_010344967.1:0-241 GCF_000700745.2 Antrostomus carolinensis
AGGATTCTCACTCATGAGTTGGCAGGGCTCATTGAGAGGATTTTAAACTAGATTTGTAGGGGGAAGGGGAAAAAATCAGACTTACTAGAGATGAGCCTAGGGGTGGCTTCCCAGAGTCAGGGGTGAAAATGGTAGCCCAGCTCAAATGCATCTACGCCAATGAACACAGCATAGGCAACAAACAGGGAACTGGAAGCCATTGTGCAGCATGACAGTTATGACTTGGTCACCATCACAGAAA
>NW_010344968.1:0-241 GCF_000700745.2 Antrostomus carolinensis
CCGGCACGGGGATGTGGGGACTTGGCCTGTGGTTTCTGTGGGTGGAAGCGGCTCCGGCAAACAGGCGGCTGAGTCAGCGGGTGGAGGAGGATGGCCACGATGCCGCCCTGGCATGTCGGGGTGCACGGCTGCTTCCCAGCGCCCCGGCAGAGCTCTGCCACCCAAAGGGGAACCCCAGAGGTGGTGCTGGGATCTGGCTGTGCCCTTGGCAGCACCGGAGGTTGGAGAAAAGACAAAGCAA
>NW_010344969.1:0-241 GCF_000700745.2 Antrostomus carolinensis
ACTGGGACACTGGTACTGGGACACTGGCATGAAAATACTGGTACTGGGGACACCGGCACTGGGATACTGGTACTGGGGACACTGGCATGAAGATACTGGTATTGAGGACACTGGTATTGGAGACATGAGCACAGGGACACCGCACTAGGGACACCAGCATGGAGATACTGGTACTGGGGACACTGGAATGGACATACTGGTATTGGGGACACTGGTACTGGGGACACTGGCACTGGGGACA
>NW_010344970.1:0-241 GCF_000700745.2 Antrostomus carolinensis
CGGCTGCTCCTGCGCCTGCCCGCCCTGCGCTGCCTCCCCGCCCCCGGCATCCAGCAGCTCTTCTTCAGCCGCCTGGTGGGGAAGACGCCCATCGAGACCCTCATCCGGGACATGCTGCTGGCTGGAGCCACCCTCAACTGGCCCTATGGCCCCGTGCAGTGACAGTGTGACCCAGGATGGGGACCTCAGAAATGAGATCATCAAGGATGGGGACACCAAGGATGGGATCCCAAAGATGGGA
>NW_010344971.1:0-241 GCF_000700745.2 Antrostomus carolinensis
CCCACAGACCCTCCCCTGATTATTTATTATTTTATTTCCCAATTATTATTTTAATTCCCAGTCCCAGGAGCTGAAGTCCTGAAGGCTGGCAGGGAAATGTCTCTGTAGGATTTTGCTCCATTTGCCTTCAAGGGCGGGAACATCTTTTCCTGGCTGGGAGCTGGAATTCCAGAGTTTTGGAATGTGTGCAGGGCAATACAGACTGGGATCAAATATGGACTGGGATCAAATAGGAACGGGG
>NW_010344972.1:0-241 GCF_000700745.2 Antrostomus carolinensis
CGGCCTCACACCGTCCGCGGGCTGCGGCCTCGATCACAAGGACTTGGGTCCCCCGAGAGCGCCGCCGGGGAGGGGGGCTTCTGTACGCCACATGTCCCGCGCCCCACCGCGGGGCGGGGATTCGGCGCTGGGCTCTTCCCTCTTCACTCGCCGTTACTGAGGGAATCCTCGTTAGTTTCTTTTCCTCCGCTGACTAATATGCTTAAATTCAGCGGGTCGCCACGTCTGATCTGAGGTCGCA
>NW_010344973.1:0-241 GCF_000700745.2 Antrostomus carolinensis
GGAGTCCCTGCTTGAGCAGGGAGGTTGGACTCAAGGAGGAGGACCTTCAGAGGTCCCTTCCAACCCCACCCATTCTGTGATTCTGTGTATTATAAAGGAATTTTGGTTCTTGTACAAATTAGGATTGCAGCATCTGTTTTCTTTCGTTGGCTGTAAACAACTAGCTCCACTTGAGCATAAGTCAGGAGTCTGCTCTCTGAGTAAGCCTCCGCCCAGTAGCTGGCCAGAGGAGGAATCAGCG
>NW_010344974.1:0-241 GCF_000700745.2 Antrostomus carolinensis
GATCCACCTGGGAGGGCTGGGATCCACCGGGAGGGCTGGGATCCATCATGAGAACTGGGATCCACTGGGAGAGCTTGGATCCTACCAGGAGAACTGGGATCCACCAGGGAGGGCTGGGATCCACCTGGGAGAGCCAGGATCCACCAGGAGGGCTTGGATCCACTAGGAGAACTGGGATCCACTGGGAGAGCTGGGATCCACCTGGAGAACCAAGATCCTGGAGGATTCCTCATCTCTGACC
>NW_010344975.1:0-241 GCF_000700745.2 Antrostomus carolinensis
GTCACGGATTGCGTCACCTCCTCGTCATTCTGCGTCACCGCCGGCTCCGCCCACGGCTGTTTGGTGTAAATATTCTGATAAAAAAGAATCGAAATCCGATTATGTCGAAGAGTCGGGTCTGGTGAAGTAGGAAATGGTAAAAGCCTGATGTGTAAATCCGGATTGTTGGCTTGGAACCGGGTTACCATGGAAACGGCACCAAGAAAAGACTAAAGTCCCAGGCCTGTTCTCATCATTAACT
>NW_010344976.1:0-241 GCF_000700745.2 Antrostomus carolinensis
GAAGAAGCTCACCCACCAGCTCCTTCAGCACCTTGCACGAGTCAGGCGGGCCCAGTGTTGACAGTGGTGTGAACACAGCCACAGACCCGATGCCGTTGTGTGCACTATTGAGGTCTTCCTCCATCTCACTGTTGTCCTCTTGCTTTCTGATGGAGCTCTTCTGGTCATAGATACACTTCGCTTCGAAGGTGAGCCAGCAGAGCACAGCAACCAGGGCAGGAGTTACTGCAGTGGTCCAAAA
>NW_010344977.1:0-241 GCF_000700745.2 Antrostomus carolinensis
CCAAAAGCCGCTGCCGTGCAAGGGGGCGAGCAGCAAAGAGCAACCGTTTTGGGGAGGAAAAGCCCATTTCCACCATCTCCACATCTCTGCGAGAGTCTCTTCCCTGCCGCGTTGCTGTGAGCACGTTAACGAAGCGCGCTCGTTAGCTGTGCGAGGCTAATAAACCCCGGGTGGCACTTGGGCACCCAGGGAGGGGGCACAGGTTAGAGCACGACAGCGGGGTTGCAGCTCCCGAGGGAGC
>NW_010344978.1:0-241 GCF_000700745.2 Antrostomus carolinensis
CTGCCACCACTGTCACCACCACCATGCTCCTGTCCTGTCCCCACGAGTGGCTCTGTGGGTGCCAGCAAGGAACCTACACCCCCCTGGACACGAAAAAAACTGTCCCCCCAAGGAACCCACGGTCCCAGTGTCCCCAGCCAGCCCAGCGGGCAGGTGGGCTCTGGGAGCTGAGAACTGAGTGTTGGTGGGGTGTCACCTTCCTGCTGGCAGGCCAGCGAGGGACGGGTGACACGGGGGGATC
>NW_010344979.1:0-241 GCF_000700745.2 Antrostomus carolinensis
CAGCCACAGCCCCCATCTCCCGTGGGGTCCCTCGCTGGCTGGGACACGTCTGGAGCAGGAACCATCCAGCCAGGGAGCAGAGCAGGACCCTGGGCACGGAGCAGACGCAGCGCCAGGACAGGCTGGAGGGTGCCCGGTAAGGCTGCTGGGGGTGGGGGGTGCGGGTGGGACCCTGAGGACCCCCCCTCCCTCCATGGTGCTGTCACCACTGTGGTGGGTTTTACTCTGTCAGCAGCTGAAC
>NW_010344980.1:0-241 GCF_000700745.2 Antrostomus carolinensis
TAATAATAAATAGTAGTAATAATAATAATAATAGTAACGATAGGCTATGCAAAGGAGTGATGGACAATGCAATTGCTCCCCCCCCACTGACCAAAACACAGTTCATTCCTAGCTAGCAATGCCAGAGGAGGAAAGAGATCACAAAACTGCAATCCTGGAAGAGTGAGAGAAAGATTTCCAGCCAACCCTCATTTATATCCTGAACATGACATTGTATGATATGGAACATCCCACTGGCCAA
>NW_010344981.1:0-241 GCF_000700745.2 Antrostomus carolinensis
TTTTGGTTTAAAAATGACAATTTTGGTTAAAAAATTTCAATTTCAGTTTAAAAAATGACAATTTGGCTTAAAAATTTGACAATCTTGGTTTAAAAAGTGACAATTTCCATTAAAAAATGTCAATTTTGGTTTAAAAAAATGTCAAATTTGGTTAAAAAAATGACTATTTCAGTTTAAAAAGTCAATTTCAGTGAAAAAAAATGACAATTCCAGTTAAAAAATGACAATTTCAGTCAAAAAA
>NW_010344982.1:0-241 GCF_000700745.2 Antrostomus carolinensis
CTCACAGGGTGAGGAGCAGGGAGACAGGATTGTCCCCACGACTGTCCCCAGGGCTGTCCCCACAACACGGTGGCACTCACACGACAAAGACCATGAGCCAGTCCCTGTGGTGGCACTCACAACTGTCCCCACACCACGGTGACACCCATGAAACAAGGACCAGGAGCCAGAACTGTCCCCACATCGTGGTGGCACTCCCAGGACCAGGATTGTCCCCTCCCAGGACCAGGACTGTCCCCAC
>NW_010344983.1:0-241 GCF_000700745.2 Antrostomus carolinensis
CACACAAGGCTCATGGATTTAGTCCTGCCCTGCTCAGGTGGCTCTTTATACCCCTGCCCAAATCAGGGTGGATAGCTTTGCTCCTGCCCTGCTTGAGGCACTGAATTTTGTCCCTATCCAGATGCTCAACGGGATATTCCATATCATTCTATAATCCCATATTCACCAAAATCCAAACACCCATAAAGCCCAGCATGGCTCTCAAACTGCAAACGAATGTAGCTGGCTCCTACACCAAAAG
>NW_010344984.1:0-241 GCF_000700745.2 Antrostomus carolinensis
AGCAACATGTGAAGAACATGCTAAGGACATGTGTTAACATGCTAAGGACACATGTTAACACGTCAAGGACACGCTCACCTTAATGATGCCAATCTGCTTGAAGTAATCAGCCACAGACTCGATGGTGACGTTCTCACCCAGCCCCTGCACGAAGATGGTGTTGTTGTCCGAGTTATCCTGCTCACCTGGCAGGGGAAGAGCTCATTAGCCCTCATTAACCCTAATTAATCCTCATTAACCC
>NW_010344985.1:0-241 GCF_000700745.2 Antrostomus carolinensis
CAAACAGAAGAACTCTGCTCCTTAAACACTGCTTTGCTTTCTCTGCCTTTCTGCACCAATGGGTAGCAAAGAACCTGTATTGAGAGCCCACAACTTCTGTCATTGCCTTGTGAGTAAAAGGATACACAGTCAAAAGCTCTTTAAAAAAAAAAAAACCCAATTCTAGTTACATAAAGCACAGGAGGACCAGCAGCTTTAATTTACAACTCACTTTTTGTCTCTTAAACTTGCAAAGTTAGCA
>NW_010344986.1:0-241 GCF_000700745.2 Antrostomus carolinensis
CCGGCAGTCCGGGGCAGCCGGGTGTCTTGCACTCGTAGCAGGAGGGTGAGACCCCCAGGCTCAGGTGTCCCGTGGTCGTGGCCGGGTAATAGAGGTCGTGGTAGCGGGCGGCGCTGCTGGGGCTCAAGGACCCCAGGGGCGCCTGGAAGTGCTCGGTCTTGGTGTGCTCCCACTTGTACTCAAAATTGAGGCCGTGGCTGGTCTCCATGACGGTGAGGATGTCGTCCCCGTCCGAGGGGAA
>NW_010344987.1:0-241 GCF_000700745.2 Antrostomus carolinensis
ATTAGCTACCAAGTACCTTAGATCATTTACTAGTTCAGCTCTGAGAAACCTCTCTGTAGTTATCCTGATGATGCATATGCACTCTTCTACATGCAAAACAATGAAAATTATGAGTTATTATTGCTCCTGCTCTCAAGCCCAGGAGGCAGCTATGCCTTGTGCAACAGAGGACTCCTTATCCTCCCCCTGCACAGCTGAACAGAGAAATTTAAAAGACGAGGGGGAATGGCAGCAGGTTCCT
>NW_010344988.1:0-241 GCF_000700745.2 Antrostomus carolinensis
TGTAGTCTAAATATGTGGCAATTTCTGACTATACGATAGACCTATTTTTTCCCCTTTCCCTAAGGGAGTTGATGCTAGAGATGTTGCTTCCTGTGCCTGTTTCCCTAGGAGAGGGGATATCACAATGCAATTGCTGATTCATTTCCAGAAATGAATCCAGTCATTATAAAATAACTGAATCTGTACTTCTGAATGAAATAGAAATATTTGCACTTGCAGAGTAATGTGAATACAAACTTTG
>NW_010344989.1:0-241 GCF_000700745.2 Antrostomus carolinensis
GGTGTGGTCGGAGCCCTGCCCCTGCCCTGTGCCACGGACCCATTTGAAGTCGCTGGACTGATGCTGGTACCAGCCACACATGCCCCTCTCAAAATTGCAGGACAGCTCTGGCCAGAGAGAGGTGACAATAGTGAAGGAGCGGGGATAAGGCACCCCAAAAGCAAACAGGTCCCCAAAAAGTCCTTTTCCCTCTGCTCCCATGCCCCACTCCTTGAGTTCACCCCATGAAGGTGCCCTGGGG
>NW_010344990.1:0-241 GCF_000700745.2 Antrostomus carolinensis
GGAGGCTGGGGACACCGTGGGGGACACGAGGTGACAGGAGGGGACAGGAGGGGACACAGGGGTGTCCAGAGTCCACGGGGGACACTGTGGGGACAGAAGGAAGCAGAAGGGGGACACAGGGGTGGCAGTGACCCAAGACAAGGGGACAAGGACACAGGAAAGAGAAGAAGGAGGCGGGACGGTGACACGAAGCTGTTGGGGGGACAGAGGGGAGGCTGGGGACACCGTGGGGGACACGAGG
>NW_010344991.1:0-241 GCF_000700745.2 Antrostomus carolinensis
TGTAGCTTAGTTCTGATTTTCGTACTCTACATTGGCATCTGGCTTGAGACTACAATAATTTCATGTCTTTTTAAGTACTTGCATATATCAAGTTAATACTTTCTGTTCTAGGATTTGAGAGTGTTAAAATCTAAAAAAATCCCAAATACATGTAATTGTGAAAGCCTTTCAATTTTCTATTGGTCTGAATTGTTAGAAGTCATTAACACATTTTTCTGGATTAGCTAACTACAATATTTCT
>NW_010344992.1:0-241 GCF_000700745.2 Antrostomus carolinensis
GTTCACACCAGTTTTGAGGTGGTTCACACCACTTTTGGTCACTCACAAGACGTTGAACTGGAGGAGCTGCACGGCCAAGCTCTCACAAAACCCTTCGATGGCGAATTTGGAGGCGGCGTAGACGTCGTTGAAGACGATCCCTGGGAGATACAACCTTGAGTTCTACCACAACCACTTGATCTTCACCCCAAAAACCCACCACCCACCCTTTAAAGACCCCCACCCATGAAATAAAGACCCC
>NW_010344993.1:0-241 GCF_000700745.2 Antrostomus carolinensis
GGTTTAGGCCCAGCCAGCAACTAAGCACCACGTGGCCACTCGCTTGCTCCTCCTGCCATGGTGGGATGGGGAGGAGAGTCAGGAGGAAAAGGTAAAACTTGTTGATTGAGATAAGGACAGTTTAATAGTCCAATACAAGGAGAGAAGAAATAATAACAACAATGATGCTATTGATGTATGAAGCGAGTGATCCACAATGCAATTGCTCAGCACCCAGAACCCGATGCTCAGCCTGTTCCTG
>NW_010344994.1:0-241 GCF_000700745.2 Antrostomus carolinensis
GCCCCCCCAAGGCGCAGCCCCCTGACCCACCAGCTCGTAGGCCGTCTCGTAGCCGTCGGGGTTCATGGAGGGCAGGAGGTGGATGCGGGTCCGTGTCACCAGCTGCACCACGCGCGGGTTCCCCGCCCGGAACTCCCGGCACAGGAACTCCATCAGGTTGAGCAGCAGCTCCCGGCCCAGCACCTCGTTCCCGTGCATCCCGGCCACGTACCGGAACTCGGGCTCGCCTGCCAGGGACAGC
>NW_010344995.1:0-241 GCF_000700745.2 Antrostomus carolinensis
AGCTCTCCTACACACTCAGCCCCAGCGAGCACTTCTCTCTGGATTTCCAAAAAGCCGAGGAAGACGGTGAGTCCTTATTCCTGGTCCTCAGAAAACCGCTGGACCGCGAGACGGTGCCCGTGCACCGGTTGGTGTTGACGGCGAGTGACGGGGGCCGGCCGTCGCTGACGGGCACGATGGAGCTGGTGATCTCGGTGCTGGATGCGAACGACAACGCGCCCCAGTTCAACCAGTCGGTGTA
>NW_010344996.1:0-241 GCF_000700745.2 Antrostomus carolinensis
AAAACAACCCCATTTAATTCAGACATATCTTAGAAACAGTTATGCAGAGAGGAATAAAAAGGAACAGTAGGAAAATGTCCATATGCATATGCACCCCACAGGTGTGGAGCTTACTTTGGGCTGTCCAGTGGCTACATGGTTATACCACAGCACTTGTCTCATGTGAGATCCTGCTGTGCTTAGTCCTTGCTGTTTCAAAGTTAATGATGTTTCTTCATGAATTTGCTTTATGTGATTAAAA
>NW_010344997.1:0-241 GCF_000700745.2 Antrostomus carolinensis
TCACACGCACATTGCCCCTTCACTTTTGGATCTGCCCAGAGGAGAGCATCTTGGTGGAGGGGCTCCAGGTGATGGCACTGCTGCTCCGCCGGCTCTGCCATCACTTTTCCCAACATCCAACCTCACATCCCACTCCTGTCCCCGGCAGCTGTATCCATCCCAACAGATCTTTGTTGCCCCCAGCTCCATGCTGTCATCGCTTTGACTTTCGGATATCTGAGAGGAACATTGTCCTCACTTG
>NW_010344998.1:0-241 GCF_000700745.2 Antrostomus carolinensis
TACAAACTGCAAACAGAAACCAGTCAGAGACAAACTTTGGGAATTTAGCCAGGAGTCTCCAGATGCATCCTCCCAGTTTGCACCACTAGCTAGTTTTGCACGACAAAAACTGACCTGGCATGCTGGAAGCTCTCTAAAAAGATCTCCAAATCCAAGCAGTTCTCAGGAAATCCCCCTGGTCCATAGTTAGGGACCAATGTCCTTATTCTAAATTTTCTTCCAGGTGAGGGGAAGAAATAGA
>NW_010344999.1:0-241 GCF_000700745.2 Antrostomus carolinensis
AATTCTATTTTTGGAAAACTTTGATAGTAGTAAGCGGGGGTTTAAAAAATTTGTATAATTTTTTTTCTCTGTAGAAAAATTTGTATGCACAGAGTGGAATGTTCTCCCCCACACAAAGCAACTAAGACTCTGAAAGTTTTTCTGTGCTCTTGCAAGTTCCCAAGTTTCTTAAATTATCAGTGGGGTGAAAAGGAGAGCAACAACAAAAATAGGCTGATTTAAGAGTCTGTACCAGATCTGT
>NW_010345000.1:0-241 GCF_000700745.2 Antrostomus carolinensis
CCCTAACCATTCTATGATTCTATGGTTCTATTCTATGATGAGGTGCATTGTAAGACATCATATTCAGATTTTCTCTGCTTCTATGAGCCATAAAAATAATTCTAATCTATGAAGAATAGATTAAGAAAATTGCAAAAAATAATTGCTTTCTTCCTACGTCCCTATCTCAATGGAAGCTTAATGTTTAGAATTTGGAATTTGAAAATTTCAGCAATTTTCTGTAAGTGATAATTACTTTTTT
>NW_010345001.1:0-241 GCF_000700745.2 Antrostomus carolinensis
AAGACTTTTTGTTGGGATCTCTAATTTGTGTCCTCTCTGTGATGGGTTTGTCCCTTCTCTCTGTGACTAGTTTTTAGTATGAAGGACATTGCACAAATCCAGCCAATTTCTGCCTTTTCAGGGTATTGAGGGAAGAAGAAAGAATCTGTAGTTTATTAAATGACATCATCAGGTGTGGTTTCCTGTTGGTTATTGTGACCTGTGTTCTTGTTTCTTCCTCCAACAATTTCATTTAAAAAAA
>NW_010345002.1:0-241 GCF_000700745.2 Antrostomus carolinensis
ATTTCACTGGCATACAGAGAAATTCTAGTGCGGGATTAACGATGCTTCCATTCAGTACCGCCAAGTGTCAGACCCCTGGAACTGGCTCCATTTTATATAAATCACAACATATCAATGGGAACAGTTTCTGTGTCGGTGTAAGAAACTCTATTGCTCCTGTCTTTCTACCCTTGTTCAGCAGTGTGTCATGAATCTATTGAACATCGACCCGTGACTAACTGTAGCTAATGTGAAGATTATC
>NW_010345003.1:0-241 GCF_000700745.2 Antrostomus carolinensis
TACTGGGGTCCCAATGGGGTCTGGTGGGATCCCAATGGGATCTAGTGGGATCTGGTGGGATCCAATGGGGTTCTGGTGGGATCCAGTGGGGTCCTGATGGGGTCTGGTGGGGTTCCAGTGGGGTTCAATAGGACCCAGTGGGGTCCTGATGGGATCCCAGTGGGATCTGGTGGGATCCGGTGGGGTCATGGTGGGATCCACTGGGGTTCTGGTGGGGTCCTGATGGGGTCTGGTGGGATCT
>NW_010345004.1:0-241 GCF_000700745.2 Antrostomus carolinensis
GAACTTGTAATGTGTGGCTGGTGTGGATGAGGGAAGAAGGGATTCATGGCATAAGCAACAGAGAGATGAGATGCCAAGAGAAGAGGAAGGATAGTTTCCTCTTAGGCAGGTATAATCTGAGTCTGACACAGCATTTAATTACGGATATGTGAGACGGGATAACAAGCCCTGTCTGAAACCCGGCACAATCCCTGCTCTGCTCCGTTATGAGATGAACAGCCACGGCTGATTGATTGGGGCT
>NW_010345005.1:0-241 GCF_000700745.2 Antrostomus carolinensis
AAGCTGGAGGCCAAAAGGAAAGTTCAATCTCCCTGCTAACAGCTTACCCTCCCTCCTTTGTAGCTTCCCTAGGGATTCCTCTCCTTTTGTTTGGTGACTCAAGAACTATACAGCTTCTGCTCTCCTCCTTCACTGTGCTTTCACCACTGACTGTAACAAGACCTGAGCAAGAAAAAAACCTGGGTGATAACTGGATGAAGTGCTTGCCTGGATTCTCAGCTGGGATAAGCAAGCATAGCTT
>NW_010345007.1:0-241 GCF_000700745.2 Antrostomus carolinensis
CGTGCTGGGGAAAGGCCACCGAGTCGTAGACGATGCCCAAGAGGGAGGCGTCCTCGGTGGAGGGCACCAAGTGCCCAAAACCCTGGGTAGAAGCAGTGATGTGAGTGGGATGGGGGGTCACCTGTGGGTGCTGGGGACACCCATGGGTGCTGTTCTCACCGTGATGGGCAACGTGACACCCTCATACTGCAGGTTCACCACAGCCACCGACACGGCCGGGATGCGCCGCAGCTCCTGTGCC
>NW_010345008.1:0-241 GCF_000700745.2 Antrostomus carolinensis
AGAAGTATCCTGGAAGGGGAAGAAAAACAAGCAAATTTTTAATAGTCATAAATCACTCATTGTAACCTTATTAAATAAAGGCGGATCAAACACAAAATTTAATCATATTAAAATACTATCTGGTAAAAACTTGCAGAGTCTAAGGCCAGCTAAAAGTGTTCTAAAAACTCAATTAATGCCTAGTTTAGAAAGGATTTTATCCTAAAATGCATTTCACTGGCATACAGAGAAATTCTAGTGC
>NW_010345009.1:0-241 GCF_000700745.2 Antrostomus carolinensis
AAAAAATTTTCCCAAAGTCAAAGCCATCAAACTGCAGACCATAGGCCATCAAGTGCAGGCACATGCAGCAGGGCTTGCCTAAATTGATCCCACTGAAGGCCAAAACACAAGAGAAGCACTTACAAACCTGCTGGAATGGAGATACCATCAAAAGAATTGTGATTGGAGGAGGAAAAACAAAATTTGGCAAATTTTGTGATTACATGATAATGGACTGGGATTAAAACAAGAGCAGTGCAAA
>NW_010345010.1:0-241 GCF_000700745.2 Antrostomus carolinensis
TGGGTAGAGCCGATCAGCGCTCGATTAACGAGTCTGGGTGCATACGTTCGACAATGGATTTGCGATCCTGTAGTTTTACTAATCGATCGCCGTTCACGTTCACCCAGGTTCACTAATCGAACGTCGATCTCTTCCACCCAGGGTTGCTAATCGAGTAATGATCACGTCTACCCAGGTTCACTAATCAATCGCTGTTCTCTCCACCCAGGCTTACCAATCAACCACCGACAACTCCACCCAG
>NW_010345011.1:0-241 GCF_000700745.2 Antrostomus carolinensis
ACCTGGTGCCCTACCCACGCATCCACTTCCCCTTAGTGACCTACGCCCCCATCATCTCCTCGGACAGAGCGTACCACGAGCAGCTCTCAGTGGCTGAAATCACCAACTCCTGCTTTGAGCCCAACAACCAGATGGTGAAGTGTGACCCAAGACATGGGAAGTACATGGCCTGCTGCATGCTCTACCGTGGTGACGTAGTGCCCAAAGATGTCAACGTAGCCATTGCTGCCATCAAGACCAA
>NW_010345012.1:0-241 GCF_000700745.2 Antrostomus carolinensis
GGACTCAGATCATTGTAAACTATAACCTGCAGGTGGCTCCCACTTGCTACTGGAGAGGAATCCACCTATGAGCAAGATGTGCACATGGGACCTTTGTTTACTGTGACATTAGAAATGGTGAATAGAATTGCTGTCCTCCACCTGAGGAACCTGAACCTGCATAAGTCTATGGCACTTGACAAGATGCTTCCCGGAGTCCTGAGGAAATTGGCTGATGTAGTTGACAAGCCACTCTCCATGA
>NW_010345013.1:0-241 GCF_000700745.2 Antrostomus carolinensis
AAGACCCAGACCTACCTCCCACGTCCAAGTCCACTTTATAGTTGATGGAATGGGTGCGTATCGTACCCAGCGTGTGCTCCCAAACCCTATTGCCGTATCTCAGACCATCCCCGTGGAGGAAGGATGAGGTTGCATACCCCGTGGCCTGGACCTTGCCTTCAATGGCTCCGTTCTGGTAGAAGATGAAGTCCCACACGTAGTCGTAGTTGCCCACGGTCGCAATGGACCGAAGGACCAGAGC
>NW_010345014.1:0-241 GCF_000700745.2 Antrostomus carolinensis
AGAGATGTGTGACCAGGACCACCCATGGGTGTGGTACCAGAACCGTTGGGTGACGATGCCACCAGGACCACTGAAGACCACACCACCACAACCCCCATCAGCCACAGCGCTGGGAACCACCACCACCCCCCCAGCTCCATCCCCCCATCTCCACATCACCCCCATTCCCTCCCCATCCTTCCCACACCCCAAACCCTCCGTCCCCCCCGATTCCTCCCCATCGTTGCGGATTGAGGCAAAA
>NW_010345015.1:0-241 GCF_000700745.2 Antrostomus carolinensis
CCTAGCTCCTAAGAAGAAAATTAACTCTATCATAGTAAAACCAGGACAGTACCCTTGCTGGAAGATGATCAGGTCAGGGAATACTTAAGTAAATTGGACATACCTAAGACCATGGGCCTTGATAGAATGCACTCA
The DNA here is from genome assembly GCF_000700745.2 of Antrostomus carolinensis. Taxonomy (NCBI): domain Eukaryota; kingdom Metazoa; phylum Chordata; class Aves; order Caprimulgiformes; family Caprimulgidae; genus Antrostomus; species Antrostomus carolinensis. The sequence continues at coordinate 136 of NW_010345015.1, forward strand.
TGAGTGCTAAAGGAACTGGCAGATGGACAGGAACCTTGTTCAACAAGGAGAAGTGCAAAGTCCTGTCTCTGGGGAGGAGCAACCCCCCAGGCACCATTACAGGCTG
>NW_010345016.1:0-241 GCF_000700745.2 Antrostomus carolinensis
TTTTTAAGGGTATTGAGCAGCTGCCAGTGAGGAGAGACCAGAGAAGCCTCAGCATTTCAGTCTGAAGAGGAGAGAGCGAGGGATACGGCTGAAGTTTACCAATTCATGTATGTGGTCAGGCAAATGCAGAATTGATTGGCAAACAATGCCAGAGACATCTGATGGAATGAGCAGAAAATAGATGAAAGAAGAATAGTTGTTTGCATTAGGTAGTGAGCTTCTGGAAGCTGCTGCCAAAGAT
>NW_010345017.1:0-242 GCF_000700745.2 Antrostomus carolinensis
CGGGGTGCTGGGGGCTCCTCGGGGTGTTGGGGGCATCGTCTCGGGGTGCTGGGGGCTCCTCAGGGTGATGGGGGCTCCCTGAGATGATGGAGGGTCTCCCACGGTGGACATGGGCTCCCTGGCTGGACATTGGGGTCCCCAGGGTGGATGGGGGCTCCTCAGGATGGCAGAGGCTCCCTGGGGTGGTGGGTGGTCCCCAGGCTGGACCTGGCCTCCGTGGGGTGGTGGGGGGTCCCCAGGGC
>NW_010345018.1:0-241 GCF_000700745.2 Antrostomus carolinensis
TTTTTTTTAATTTGGCAATAATAAATAATGCAAATGGCTCTTCCATAACACTTGCTCTATAGTTGTCTTTAAAAAAACAAACAAACATGCAATTAAGCAAAAGCATCAGGAGATTATAGTCTCAGTTAGGATGGGAGAACTGAAAATGTTTTCAGAATTCTGGATATTGCTGGATGTGGAATAAATTTCAGAAATACTTGATGTGATAAGACCCTGCACATCTTCATAAAAAAATAGGCCA
>NW_010345019.1:0-242 GCF_000700745.2 Antrostomus carolinensis
GTGGTGGAAGCGGGGCCGGGGGCGAGAGGGGAGGCCTGGCCCCACCGGGTGGGGAAGGGCCCTGTCATACCCCCCCGCACCCCTGAGAGATCCGGCGGGAGGAAGAGAGAGGGAGGGGGAGAGGGAAAGCTTCTTTTTTTCCCCCCTTTCTCTCTCCGTTTGAGCCGAAGTGACCCGCAGTATCTGGAGAAGGTTTTTGAAGACGTTTAGGAGGGAGGGAGAGAGTTTTCTGCTGAGAAACT
>NW_010345020.1:0-241 GCF_000700745.2 Antrostomus carolinensis
GGTGCTACACACAGGAAGGAAAAGAAATCCATCCAGAACGGGGAAGGCAGGTGGGATTGCACTTTGTGGGTTTTGCAGGAGATAATTCTGAAGCTGACAGAGGTGCTGACTAATTGCTGACTTGGAAGCAAGTTAGAACTTGCTGAAGTCTGTTCACTGAATTCTGTCATTCTCAATAAATATTTGTGGTGACTCATTTCTGTCAAGGAGAGGGACTAAACCTGCCACACTAAATACAACA
>NW_010345021.1:0-241 GCF_000700745.2 Antrostomus carolinensis
GGGACTGTATTCAGCAACAATGAGAATACTTTTCCTAAACTGGTCAAGTCAACTTTAAACTGACTAGAACTTTTCCTTCAGTGTGAAATATCTTTGGGCTGTTGTTGACTGAATGAATAGAGTAGGCAACAACTCAACTGATCTTCACGCTGCCTGTTTGTCTGGACCTGCAGACAGATCTGCCAACAGTCTCTTCTGTTTCTGCCCCTCATCCCATTTCCTAAGCCAGATTTGTGCCCTG
>NW_010345022.1:0-242 GCF_000700745.2 Antrostomus carolinensis
TCTGTCTCTTAAACTGTATTCCTTGTTCTTCGGTTGGCCTGCTGGTTGATCCTGGGGTTTTTTTTAATCTGCATACCTCAGTTTCTACATTGGTATAGTAAGTATAAAATAACTTGTCCAAGGATGCTCTATCAACAAATATGTGGGAGCTCTGAACTTATGAGAGAGAAAAAAATGGTTTAATTAGATTAAATTACTCTTTTAAAAATCTAAACATTCTTCTAATGCATTTCCTTTCCGTT
>NW_010345023.1:0-242 GCF_000700745.2 Antrostomus carolinensis
TCTGTCTCTTAAACTGTATTCCTTGTTCTTCTGTTGGCCTGCTGGTTGATCCTGGGGGTTTTTTTAATCTACATACCTCAGTTTCTACATTGGTATAGTAACCATAAAATAACTTGTCTAAGGATGCTCTATCAATAAATATGTGGGAGCTCTGAACTTATGAGAGAAAAAAAAATGGTTTAATTAGATTAAATTACCCTTTTAAAAATCAAAACATTCTTCTAATGCATTTCCTTTCCGTT
>NW_010345024.1:0-242 GCF_000700745.2 Antrostomus carolinensis
CGTGGACGTCAGCCTCAAGGAACCCCAAGTGTCGTTGCCCTCGGGAACCGCTGAAGTGGACGTGACCCTGCCCGCGGCCGAGATGCAGGCTCCCAGTGTTGAGGTGACCGTCGAGACGGCCGCCGGAGGAGACGGCGAGAAAGGTCGATTCAAGATGCCCAGCGTCAAGCTGCCCAAAGTCAAAGCACCCCACGTGCAGGTCAGCCTGCCAAAGGCCGAGGTCTCGCTGCCCAAAGCCCAGG
>NW_010345025.1:0-242 GCF_000700745.2 Antrostomus carolinensis
CAGAAATGGTTGAAAATATAAAAGCAAGCAGTGGATGGCAGTGGCTGTCGAAATTTAGATTCAGATTCCAGTTTGAGACAAACCCTCTGTTACTGGGATTCATCAGTTCAATTATAGAACAGAATAAAACCATAGCATTTTCATATCATATCTCTTGCTTTAAGAAAATATCAGACATTAAAATACTGCTGACAGACATTACTGACTCCATCTGCCTGAAAGGAGGGTGGAGAGAGGTGGGG
>NW_010345026.1:0-242 GCF_000700745.2 Antrostomus carolinensis
TTGGAGAACCTCAAAAAGCAGTGAGATACCACCAAGGGCAGCCAGAGTGTTGGACCAACCTGAAGATCTCCATCTTTCCTCTCCTCCCTTGTTTTTTTTTTCCATGATTCCTCCAAAGAACAGCATCCAGAAGATAATTTTGGGAAGTTCATTAGGAAAAAATAATTTGGGATATTGGAAAATGGGAAGAAGAAACTGTCATTTCCAGATGCAATGGTCAAAGTCATTTCAACAGCGTTTTA
>NW_010345028.1:0-242 GCF_000700745.2 Antrostomus carolinensis
GCTGCCTGCAGGGAGAGGGAGAGCCGGGTCTCCAAACCTGACCGTCCCGTGCCGTGGTCCTGGGCGTTATTCCTTCCTGAGGGTTTATGGAGAGCCTGCGAGGTGCCAGCAGCACACTCAGCATTATCAAACAGAAATCCCGTGCCCTTGGGTGCTCCCGGACAGACAAAAGCACGGCGCAGGAGAGCAGATCCAGGGGCAATGGGTCCCCGGGAGGAGCCTCCTCAGGGGAGGGAAGAAGG
>NW_010345029.1:0-242 GCF_000700745.2 Antrostomus carolinensis
GTGACAAATGCATTCCTGTTTACAGAGGGAAATACATCTTTTGAAACTTAGCATGTAAAGGATTTTGGCATTCAAAGCCTCTCAGAAACTTTGTGGGAAATGGAAATATTTTTAAGCTTTTTGCCAAGACAGCTTTGCAAATTTCTGGTTTTCAGTTTCCTGAGGGATAGCTAGTGAGTCTTGTCTCCCAGCTGTAATGTGTAACACCAAATCTCAGACCATAATACGTGTTTTTAATCATC
>NW_010345030.1:0-242 GCF_000700745.2 Antrostomus carolinensis
CGGCGGGTTCCTCGTGGCGTGGGAAGCTGGAAAGCTCCCTGTCACCTCGTTCAGGGTTTAATTAAAATCCTCATGGAATGACCTTTAATGATGCTGAGCTCACGAGTGGCTTTAATTACCACTCGAGTGGCAAAAGGAAATTCAGCTTCCCCTGTGCTGGGGTTTGTTCCTCGCTCGCTGCCGGGATGAAATTGCAGCACTGGGAGCTTAATTAAAGGGTTTTCCTGGCTGGAGATGCTGGG
>NW_010345031.1:0-242 GCF_000700745.2 Antrostomus carolinensis
GCCCTAATTCCTACATGACCATTCTCAGGTGTTACTGTGGTTTCTACCACATCAATAACCCTTGCATCTTTGCCACCACATGGACCTCCATCCCGTACCTCCACTGAGACGGCAGACCGAAGGACCTCGTTAGCACACTGTCCCTCAAACATGGTGTGCTGCCCTCAGGCTTATCTCTGGCAAACATGATTTTGATTCCTTTTCCCCTTTAAATCTAGTTTAAAGCTCTTTCAATGAGCCCC
>NW_010345032.1:0-242 GCF_000700745.2 Antrostomus carolinensis
GTGACAGGTGACAGCCAGAGCTTGGGGAACAAACGGTCCCACCCTCCCCTCCGGGCTGCCCTGAAGCGTGTTTTCTCCTCGGAGAGAACTCCTCTGGCCTGGTCTGGAAGGGTTAAAACAGCCAGGGACTGAAAGCAGGTGGCCTTTGGTGGCCAAGGTGGCTCTTGTCCACGCTCAGTGCAGGAGCAGCAGGAAGAGTGTCCAGGCTCAGTGACCCCCTGGTGGCACCAGCGTCCCTGTTG
>NW_010345033.1:0-242 GCF_000700745.2 Antrostomus carolinensis
GATCTGACTTCACTTCACTTCACTTCACAGCTGAGCTCTGTGCTCGATTTTTCAGGCCTGGCGCAATGCGCCGAGCTCTGCTGGCAGCTGCGCGGCCTGGCCGGGAGGAGGCAGGTCCCGGGGGCAAAGGTCGCGCTGCAGCACAACCTGGGCCTCGGCGGGGCCGCGGTGGTCACCCTGTACGGCATGGGCGTCCCCGGAGCCCACAGGTGAGGGGCAGCGCCGCGCCGCGGGGTGGGGCC
>NW_010345034.1:0-242 GCF_000700745.2 Antrostomus carolinensis
TAGAGATGTACACTACGATAGGTTTCTAATGCCACTTCCTGGAACAGCCACCCCACCTTGTCCTGGCTTCTCCTTAGAATATTCACCACAAATACCTTGAGTGGTTGAGTGGACATGGATGTTGAAATTTTCAGGGAGCAATATTAGGGTATGTTTTCCTTCTTTCTGGAGTTATAACTGAAGGAGTAGGTGTTATAACCCTTCTTGCTTTATTTGGTCTGCTCTGATTTGAACACTAAAGG
>NW_010345036.1:0-242 GCF_000700745.2 Antrostomus carolinensis
TATGGTTATTTCAAATCTCCTGGGCCTGTGCAAATCCCCAGCACGGTAATTCCCTTCTGCCTCCTCTCCCCTGGGAGTGACCGGTTCTGGTCAGGGGACATGTGTTGTGGGTTGTTGTTGTGGGGGACACCTCTGTGGGTGACAACCTGGGTGCTCAGCCAGCGCTGCCTGCACCCAGCACCCAGCGGGGCCCCGGGGTTCCCGCTGCTTTGGGGGACACGGGGCTGGGTCAGCAGGAGCCT
>NW_010345037.1:0-242 GCF_000700745.2 Antrostomus carolinensis
TGGAGAAGATCTGGCACCACACCTTCTACAACGAGCTGCGGGTGGCCCCCGAGGAGCACCCCGTCCTGCTGACCGAGGCTCCCCTCAACCCCAAGGCCAACAGGGAGAAGATGACGCAGGTACCTTCCTCCCACCCCCTGCCTCATTCATGAACCTCCTCATGTTCTGGCATCTTTAAATCCAGGAGTTGTTCTCACGTTTTCTCCTTTGTTTCTCTCTCCTGCCATTCCAGGGCTCTCTCC
>NW_010345038.1:0-242 GCF_000700745.2 Antrostomus carolinensis
CCACACATTTTCCTCTGCCCCACACATTTTTTACTCTGCCCCATAGATTTTCCTCTGCCCCACATATTTATCTCTGCCCCACACATTTTTCTCTCTGCCCCATATATTTTTTGCTCTGCCCCACAGATTTTCCTCTGACCCACATGTTTCTCTCTGCCCCATGGATTTTCTCTCTCTACCCCATAGATTTTCCTCTGCCCCATATTTTCTGCTCTGCCCCACACATTTTTCCCTCTGCCCCA
>NW_010345039.1:0-242 GCF_000700745.2 Antrostomus carolinensis
GGCCGTGGGCGAGGTGCCCTCGTGTGAGCTGTTAAGGGCACGAGGGGCGGCCGTTTTGAAAATATCCTGCAAATCCTCGCTGCCGTTTTTAAGCATTATTAGAAGGAAGATCTTGGGACACACAGTAATTACCAGTTCAGGGTTAAAAGGTTGGCGCAGTGGTCACGGGGCAGGGTACAGAGCACACGGTATTTTCTAAATGTCTGTCAGCCCCCTCGGCTGTGGCTGAGGCGCCCTGAGAA
>NW_010345040.1:0-242 GCF_000700745.2 Antrostomus carolinensis
CGGGGACACCCCGGGGACACCCCGGGGACACTGTCACCCCCCCTCCCCACGGTGGTGGCACTCACTGGGGTCCAGGCGCAGGGACTGTCTGGCCGGGTACCACTGAGGATCTATGGGACAGAAGGGACAGAGCTGGTGGCACCTTGGGGACACGGTGGGGACATTGGTGGCATCAGGATGGGGATCCTGGTCACCAGGAGGGTCCCCAAGGTGCCACATGGGGAATGGGGGGGGGGCCTTGG
>NW_010345041.1:0-242 GCF_000700745.2 Antrostomus carolinensis
CTAGTGGGCCCAAGCGCTATGACTGGACTGGACGGAACTGGGTGTATTCTCATGACAGAGTATCCCTTCATGAACTACTATCAAAAGAGTTTTCAGCAGCATTAAAAACTAAATTGGATTTGTCTTGCTTATTATATTCTGGGAAAGAAGATACTTGATGATATTCTGCCTCATGGAAGTTTAAAGACTTTAACCACAAGCCAAGCCCTTCCTTGGTTTCTGAAGTACCTAAGCTTAATTCT
>NW_010345042.1:0-242 GCF_000700745.2 Antrostomus carolinensis
GGACCTGGCACCCCAAGGGGGTGTCAGTGTTACCTGGGGTGTCACTGTGTCACCTGGGGGGTCTCTGTGTCCCCATCTCCCTTGGGGGGGTCCCTATGTTCTCTGTCATGTCCCCATGTCTCCTATGGTGTCCCCACGTCCCTTGGGGGTGTCCCCCTGTCCCTGGGATGTCTCTGGGGGTCCCGGGGGTGTCCCCATGTTCCTGGGGGGGTCCCCATGTCCCCAGGGGTGTCCCGCTGTCC
>NW_010345043.1:0-242 GCF_000700745.2 Antrostomus carolinensis
CACGTCCGCATCTGTGCGAACAGGCCCGAGCTCTGTGCAGGGCAGAGGCACCGCAGCGATGCTGCCAGCTGGGGAAACTGCTGTCCCTGTGACGGGGCTGCTGGCAGCGCTGTCCCCAGCTGCCCAGGGCCGCAGGCTCCAGGGGAGCTCAATTAGGAGCATCTGCTCAGACAAAGTCCAGGGCCCAGCACAGGTCTCTTCAACAATGGTTCCCACTGCAATTTGCATTTATAAGAGCATTG
>NW_010345044.1:0-242 GCF_000700745.2 Antrostomus carolinensis
CCCACCATTCTGTGATCTGACCAGGTTATACCATGAATGGTATCTAAACCTCCCCCTGCCACTTGCAATCTGGCTGCAGTCTTCCTGCTTCACTTTCCATTCTGATCCATCACTGCACTCATTTGATTTTATTTTGATCCAAAATCAATCACCTCTGTTTTAATGTAGGATGTCCATGAGTTTTGTCCTTGAATAGTGTACATCTTCACAGCCACTATAGAATCATAGAATGGTTTGGGTTG
>NW_010345045.1:0-242 GCF_000700745.2 Antrostomus carolinensis
GGGGACACTGTGGGGACACCCTGGGGACACCTGGGAGGGGCTGGGGACACCCTGGGGACACTGTGGGGACAGCCCAGAGGGGCTGAGGACACCCCAGAGGGGTTGGGGACAATGTGGGAACACCTGGGAGGGGTTGGGGACACTCTGGGGACACCTGGGTTTTTTAGGGACAGAACTCAGGTTGTTTTTTGGGGACAGAACTGGGGTTTTAGGGGACAGAACATGGCTGGGTTTTGAGGACA
>NW_010345046.1:0-242 GCF_000700745.2 Antrostomus carolinensis
TTTTTTTTTAATTTTCTTTCACAGAAAACTCCTTGCTCTATCTGTGCATGGTCTTGGATGTTCATAGAAATACTGTATTGAGCACAGAAGTTGTAATGCAGACAGTTCCATGGTTTGAAAGATAGGGGTTTAGGTGAAGTTACAGAGCTTTATCTTGTAGAGTTGTATGAAAAGAAGGGGGTTGGTCTGCAGAGTGACAGTGAACAGTTCACTTTGTTCCCCTGGGCCTCAGTTCCCTATTT
>NW_010345047.1:0-242 GCF_000700745.2 Antrostomus carolinensis
GAAGAGAGCCCGACCCTGAGTATGTTAATAAACATACTAAATATGTTGATGTTGATGTGGCATCCAGTGGATGAAGATCAACATGAAGAATTTGATGATGTTTCCAAGTGTGTAGGAGTAGGAGGCAGGGCACTCTGTGGTGCTCAGACCCAGAAGCGAGCTACAAGTGGGTTCTGATCACAGCCCTGAGAGTTACAGTCATTTGTGTCACGCTGATACTGCAATTGCTGGTCTTTCGTTTG
>NW_010345048.1:0-242 GCF_000700745.2 Antrostomus carolinensis
CTTTGTAGTCATTTTTCACTTTTTCATGCTGATAATACATACTTTTGCCTTTACTGTCATCTTCAGAACAAAACAGACCATGATAAGGTCCTTATCTTCCAGCAAGTATTCTGTTTTGGTAAGGCTATATTTATACTGTCATAGGTGGAGAACAATTCATCTTTAGCAATTTCTCTTACAGAAGATATCATAGGACATAGCACAAAGAGGAAGTAACTCATACTGGAAAAGTAATGACTGTT
>NW_010345050.1:0-242 GCF_000700745.2 Antrostomus carolinensis
AAAAAAAAAAAAAAAAAAAAAAGCTGGATTTGAGTAGCTATTTGCAGAGGAGAAGTAGCATGGCTATACAACACTAGACTGAGTCCTGCCCATCAGTCATGCAGTATATTTTTAGTGAGAAGCCTAGAAGCATTCATCCATGGGGAAATTTGTTAAACAAGAAGCTGACTAGAAATTGGTGATAACTTTTCTTACTTTTCTTGATGGTAAATAAGAGAAATTCTTGCCTCTGACTCAATAAT
>NW_010345051.1:0-242 GCF_000700745.2 Antrostomus carolinensis
ACAGGACAGAGGGCTCTGTCCTAGGACCCAGACTCCTGTTCTTCCCTGGGTAGAGGGGCAGATACTGGTGGGGCAAAGACCATCTGTGGTGGACATTGCCTGCACTTGAGAGCAAGGCTCTGGCAGTTTAAAGGACATCGATTTCCTGCTGCCATGGTGAGCCTCCATCCCTGGGGCTGATGGGGAGTCTAAGACCCCTCCCTGCCCCCCCAGCAACTGCTGTGTTCTTAGAGGGGCTGGGG
>NW_010345052.1:0-242 GCF_000700745.2 Antrostomus carolinensis
GTGGGGCAGCTATGGGGTGCTGTGGGGCAGCCATCCAGGCCCTGAGCCGTGGGGCAGCCGTGCTCTTGGGTTCCCCCTGGTTCCCCCGGACCCACGCGTTGCTCTTGGCGCTACTTGTGGGGCTGGGCCCCATATTCAAGGCCCGGGCTGACCCACACAGTGTCTTGGCTTCGCCCCATAACCTGCTGGAAACGTGAGTGGGGATCTATGGGGCGGGATCTATGGGGCTGGGGAGGGGGATC
>NW_010345053.1:0-242 GCF_000700745.2 Antrostomus carolinensis
ACAGTTCAGCGCCAGGCTGATGGCCTTAGCCCAGTGTTGGGGTGATGTTCTCCACAGCACCAGTATAGCATCCCCTGGGGAGAGGGAGGGAAAGGGAAAGGCTCTGCTGAGTCCCAACTCTGCCCGACCTCCGCTCACTGTGCCACCGTGCGATGTGCTGAGGAAGATGGGCCTGTGGGAGGGCATTGTCCTGGAGGACCACACCCTGGGACACGGGGGCATCCTCCTCCTGAGTACATACC
>NW_010345054.1:0-242 GCF_000700745.2 Antrostomus carolinensis
GAGGATGTTATGTTAGCTAATGAGCAAATACAAGTTGTAAACTCAAATGTTAAAGGACCTATAGGTCACAGTCTTAGTGCTTTGTTAATTGGACGGTCTTCTGTTTCAAAACAGGGAATCTTTGTATTACCAGGATTGATTGATGCTGATTATACTGGAACTATAAAAATTATGATCAAAGCATTTTTTCCTCCAATTACTATAGCTAAAGGAGCAAAAGTGGCTCAGTTAATACCCTTTAA
>NW_010345055.1:0-242 GCF_000700745.2 Antrostomus carolinensis
AAAAAGAACATTAGATAAATGTTCATCAAATGTAACTAATGAAACAGTAGAAAAAGGGTAATCCACACTTGGTAAATACTTAAATTACAACACAAATTTTTATGTAGTCTTTGTTCTTCCATCTAATGTTTTCAACAAATCAGAGTTAATCTTTTCAAAATTAAACCATCACATAGCATACTCAGTGGTTTCTATTATCAGAGAGTACTGAGCATTTACTCTTTCACACAGCCAAGCTCTTT
>NW_010345056.1:0-242 GCF_000700745.2 Antrostomus carolinensis
TCAGAGGTAGGAGGAGATTATTCTTACTTTTTCTGATGCTGTTGCAATCCTTGTTCCCTGCAGGTTTAAAGCTACACAGCTCAAGACTCCTTCATGTGCCGGTATGTCGAGAGGAGGCTTTTCTGTATTAGCGAGATCCACGATCTGCACGTGCCCAGTGTGTGTTCCAGGAAATGCAAGAAGAGAATTATTACTGTTTGGACAAAGGACACAGAGACCTAAAAGAGAGAGAGAGAGAGAGA
>NW_010345057.1:0-242 GCF_000700745.2 Antrostomus carolinensis
GAGCATATTGTTGTCTGAGTTAGCAAAATATCTAATGTTGTGGCTTTGGAAGGGCAGATGTTTCATTTTTTCTCCTGTATAACACACTCACCAAAGCTGTATCCTTTTTCTGGTGGCTAAATAACACATGAAACCAATTGGTATCTACAATATTAGGCAGAGTTGCCTTGATCCAGGGTCAAAGGTAAATTGAGCTTCTCTCAGAAAATTTGTATCTAAATTAAAAAATGCTAATAGTTCCT
>NW_010345058.1:0-242 GCF_000700745.2 Antrostomus carolinensis
GAGCACCGGCCCCTCCTGGCTCCCGTCCCACGCTGCAGCCGATCAGCTCCGGGGCATCGCAGCAGCAAACCACTAAACGCATAATCTGAGTGCCGAGAAAATTGTTTTCTTAATACAGGTTTATTCCTCTGAGGGAGGTATTTGCTTGAGAGATTTCTGCTATGAATTAAATCTGTCCTGGGACACGGATAAAAGTTCTCTGTGCAGTGGAGCTGCTCTGGCAGGGGCTGCCAGCTGCTTCC
>NW_010345060.1:0-242 GCF_000700745.2 Antrostomus carolinensis
GGGGACCCAGCAGCACCCATTGACCCAAACCTGGGCTGGGGAAGAGCCTGGTTGGGAGTGCTGGGAGATGGGGCTGGGTGGGCAGAGCTCTCATCCCATCCCTGTCTCTAGAGGGAAGGAGGATGTTGTTTGGAAGCAAGTGCTGGAGGAGGCTGCCTTGGCAGCAGGCTGCCCAGCAGAGCTAATCCCTGCAGCCTTGTTAGCTCGTCTCCTTCTCTCTCAGCTGTCCTCTCTGCCTGCCT
>NW_010345061.1:0-242 GCF_000700745.2 Antrostomus carolinensis
GCGGCAGCCCCGGGAGGTGCCGGCTCCGGTCAGGGGTGCAGCCGGGCTCCCGCGGGCTTTACACGGGCTTTTCACCCGCAAACATCCACGTAAGGCGGAAGGCCCGTCACCGGGAACAGCCTCACAGGCGACTCGACAACCGGGCGGGCTTCGGCACCGGCTCCGCCGGGAAGCTCTGGCGGGGGAGGGGGGCGCTGCACCTCGGTCCCACGGAGAGCAGCAGGCGGGGAGGCGGCGGGCGG
>NW_010345062.1:0-242 GCF_000700745.2 Antrostomus carolinensis
AGCCTGTGGAGACCTCATGCTGGAGCAGGGCAGAAGTGTGAAGGGAAGGAGCGGCAGAGAGAAATGTTTATGTACTGACCACCATCCAGCCATACTTGTACTGCCTGGGGGTGGGTAGAGGAGTCTAGAGTGAAGCTGAATTTGGGGGAGGGGGGAAGAATAGTGTGCCTTTAATGTTTGGTTTTGTTTCTTACTACCCAAATCTACTTTAATTGGTAATAAATTAAATTAATTTTCCTCAA
>NW_010345063.1:0-242 GCF_000700745.2 Antrostomus carolinensis
GGGGGCCGCGATGCTGATTTCGCCGGCGGTGACCTTGAGGTCTGCCTCTGGGAGGCTGGCGTCGACTTTGTGCAGGCTGACGTCTGCGTCCAGTTTGGGAGCCTTGACGGTGGGCTTGGAGAAGACCACGCTGGGCACCTTGACTTTGGGCATGTGTATTTTCATGCCGCCGCCCTCAACTTTGCCACCAGCCACCTCCAGGCCGCCTTCGGCGTCGGGGCCGTGCAGGGCGACTTCGCCCT
>NW_010345064.1:0-242 GCF_000700745.2 Antrostomus carolinensis
CTTCTTGCCTTTAAATCAATGCAAACGGACCGAGCCGGGGCGGGAAGGAAGGAGCCGTGCGGATCTTTTGCCATTTTCGAGAGCAATTATTTCCTTAAAGTTTTGCCTGCTTGATTAATCGTGCCCCCTTCCCAAGGGCTCCCGCTTCCCATCCCGTTTATTTCCCGGTTTCTATAATTAGTGGCTTAAGCCCGGGCTCCCTCTCCCCCTCCTCACCCCCCTCCTCCCGCACATACACAGAC
>NW_010345065.1:0-242 GCF_000700745.2 Antrostomus carolinensis
AACAACTTGTTGTGGACTGGCTCTTCTGAGATACTTTGGGGAAATACTTGTTTGTCCATCCCTTAAAGAAAGGGATTCTGATTCTGGTACCATGGTGCTGTTGTAATAGTATTATAGAGGAAAAAATTCCTTCCTTTTTTTTTCTGGTGAGGGGGGGAGGAGGGGATGAGAGGCAGGTAGATGCTTAGGTGTGTAGCCAGGCAGAAAAGAAAGTGTTATGGCTTTTTGGGGAGGGAAATTTT
>NW_010345066.1:0-242 GCF_000700745.2 Antrostomus carolinensis
AATGAAAAAAAGCCGTAAACTTCAATTTGAAAGTGACGCCCTGTTTTAGCTCGCAAACTAAATTCTCAGTATGTCGGCCGTGCTTTAAAAGAGACTTTTTTATTTTATTTTTTTAAAGGCGGACTCAGTGTTCGGCTCCACTGTCCCTCCCGGCCGGCAGATTTATTTAAAGGAGCGGGACGCGGTTCCCGGGGCGGACCGGACGGCCGGAAGGACACACACCGGCACCACCCAGCAGCACG
>NW_010345067.1:0-242 GCF_000700745.2 Antrostomus carolinensis
AAGGCGAGAGACAGAGGAGCGAGATTCTGCCATGTGGACAAATGCCTGTCTTCAAACCCAGCTGGAAAAGGCAGAGCGCAAACTGAGAGACAGGAGACAAATGGCAGAAAGAAGTCAACAGCTGGAGAAGTGTGGAGGTTTTAACTCAGCCGGCAGCCAACAACCACACAGTCGCTTGCTCACCTTCCCCTGCTCGGGAAATAGAGGAGGGAATAAGGAGGCTCCAAGTGAGAAAACTCGTG
>NW_010345068.1:0-242 GCF_000700745.2 Antrostomus carolinensis
TCTACTTCTTCCACTTGATTCCAATGTATCAAAACCACTTGGTTCTACAAAAATGCACTTACCTCTGTAGCCCCTTTGCTTCTCTATCTCATTCCTATATGCTCCTCATGCGACATTAGGTTTACTTCATGTTCATAACGTCTCTAAATTCAAACTGTCTGCTCCAAAGACAAATATTTAAGGGAAAGAAAAGGAGCAGTCAAGATGTAGCCCTAGGATAAAAAAAGCTCAAGAGAGAAAAT
>NW_010345069.1:0-243 GCF_000700745.2 Antrostomus carolinensis
AGCTCGAGGGGGTTGTAGGGGGATGTCCCGGGATGGAGCTGTGGGGTGTCTGGGGGGGCCGTGTCCCCCCGTTTCCGTGTCCCCCCCAGGTCTATATGTCCCCGTTTCTATAGGTGCCCGGATGTTCCCTATGGATCCGTGTCCAGCGGTGCCCTGGGGCTCCCCAGTTGTCTCCCAGCCGGGGGTCCCAGCGATGTCACCCCCCCAAGGGGACCTACACTGGGGTCTCCAGGTCAACCCCCC
>NW_010345070.1:0-242 GCF_000700745.2 Antrostomus carolinensis
CCCCACATTTCAGATATTTATAGATATTGATCAGATCCATAATGACAATTTATTTATAAACGTCAATTTATAGACATCAATAAGATCCTCCTCTCCTAAAATCATGGATTTTTGCAGCCTGTCCTCACCTTGCTGGTCTCTGCTGGATGCAGAGATGTGAAAACCTGTTAGTTTAAAGAAAAGAAATGCAGAGAGGCTGCTTTGCAAAATGCAATAGATCATAGAATCATAGAATGGTTTGG
>NW_010345071.1:0-242 GCF_000700745.2 Antrostomus carolinensis
TCTACTTCTTCCACTTGATTCCAATGTATCATAACCACTTGGTTCTACAAAAATGCACTTATCTCTGTAGCCCCGTTGCTTCTCTATCTCATTACTATATGCTCCTCATGAGACATTAGGTTTAATTAATGTTCATAATGTCTCTAAATTCAAACTGGTTGCTCCAAAGACAAATATTTAAGGGGAACTAAAGGAGCAGTCAAGATGAAGTCCTAGGATAAAAAAAGCTCAAGAGAGAAAAT
>NW_010345072.1:0-243 GCF_000700745.2 Antrostomus carolinensis
GAGTCAGAGTGAGTGATGCACTTCACTCGTAAGAGACGTGTAACAATGTATTTATTGATAGAAAATAGTGAATTAACAAAGCTCCGGGGTTAACGCGACATTCATTTAACAAGACTCGATGATGAGGTTTCCCTGGATTATTTACCGCACAGAGGACAGGGTCAGACACAACTGTCGGGGTGACTCTCCTGTTGGCTCACGAGGTTTCAGAAAGGATTCCCTTGCTCTCTAAACTCCTGCTCA
>NW_010345073.1:0-243 GCF_000700745.2 Antrostomus carolinensis
ATACTTAGAAACATCCATCAAGAAAAATATTGCTCTATCCTAGAAGACTTTCTAAACAAAGCTGAGGGAACAAAAGTGCACAAGCAATTAGGTTCATCGAGATTCATTCTTAACATAAAGGTATAGTAGTTTAACCTGGCTGGCAGACAAACACCACACAGCTGCTCACACTCCTCGCCTTCCCCCACCACCCAGGGAATAAGGGAAAGAATTGGAGGGGTAAAGCTAAGGAGACTTGTAGGT
>NW_010345075.1:0-243 GCF_000700745.2 Antrostomus carolinensis
GGGGAAGAGCCCAAATAAGTGCATTTTTATCAAATGGGGGGGGGTTTGAGGGGGGGACACCCCACTTTATGTCTCTGGTGGCCCCCGAAGGCGATGCGCCGGGCGTCCTCGACGTTGTCACAGACCAGGGCGTTGCCACACGCGTACTGAAGAGCTTTTTTGATGTGGGGGGGCTCGTAGCGGATCACGTCGATCACCAGCTTGGCTCCCTTCAGCTCCCGAAGCTTCTCATCCGTTGGCTTC
>NW_010345076.1:0-243 GCF_000700745.2 Antrostomus carolinensis
ATGAAAGTAGATTACTTAGTTTTTCTTGTCATCATGAAAAGTTAGGATGACTCCCGGTCATCATGGAGTGCATATTAAAACACAACATTATCAAAATTACTGGTAACATTCTGGGTTCACTAAAGGAAAATATTGCCTTATATAGGTTTACTGCCAGTGGTAAGTGATTTACTGCTTATCCTCATTCTGTTTTATTAGGTGCTGACATGACCTGTGTGGTGGTTTCACCCACAGTAGGACCAT
>NW_010345077.1:0-243 GCF_000700745.2 Antrostomus carolinensis
AGGGACAGGCCCCTTCACCCTCTCAATGGGGCCGGGAAGGCGTGGCCAGGCCACGGACCAATGAGCTCCAGGGGGCGTGGCCACCCCTCAGCATCAATGGGGCTGTGGGAGCCTGGCCTAGCTGTTCAGCCAATGAGCTTCAGGGGGCGTGACCAGGCAGCTGCACCCCCCCCTTCGAGCTCAGGGCACCCTTGCGGGGTCCCAGCGCTGGGTCACACCCTGGGGACCCCCCCGGGGGGGGCT
>NW_010345078.1:0-243 GCF_000700745.2 Antrostomus carolinensis
GGTTGATGTCCCACCACCATGGTTGGGTTGACGTTGACCTCTTGCCCTCTTGTCCCCCCCCAGCCTATCTTCTCCTGGGCTTGACCGGGGTCCTGCTCTTGGCTCAGACCTTCTCCCAGTTGGCCGAGCTCCACGGTGTCACCGGTGTCACCGGCCTGTCACCGGGTGACGTCACCGCCGAAGGCGCCGGGTTGTTGGAGGAGACGTTGGATGGAGAGAAACCACCTCGGGGGGGTCACCGGG
>NW_010345080.1:0-243 GCF_000700745.2 Antrostomus carolinensis
TCTCCTTGACCTGTCCTCCACTAGTAAGCCTAGTCTTTTTGAACCAAATTGTATTTTGACATGGGCAACATTCTGTGGTAGGGAATTCTGCAACTTATGTAATGCGTAGTAAATTTGCGTCTCTGTATTTGTTTTTAAACCTGTTACCTCATTTCTTTGCTTTCCAGATTATAGTATTGTGAAATAATGCATAATCATATGTGATATAAAGACCTTTATTGCAATCTCCTTGTTCCCTTCCTA
>NW_010345081.1:0-243 GCF_000700745.2 Antrostomus carolinensis
CCCCTCTTTCAGTTTAAAGCCATTAGCCCTTATTCTATCACTACCTAACCTTGTAAAAAGGCCCTCTCCAGTCTTTCTATAGACCCTCTTCAGCTATTGGAAGACTGCTAGAAGATCTCTCAGAATCTTCCCAGCTCTCTCAGAATGTCCTTGTAAGAGAGGTTCTCCAGCCCTCTGGTCATCCCCGTGGAATCCTCTTGACTTGCTCTAGCAGGTCAATGTCCTTCTTATGTTGGGGGCCCC
>NW_010345082.1:0-243 GCF_000700745.2 Antrostomus carolinensis
GGGCATACTGGGAGGGGACTGGAGCATACTGTGAGAGGACGGGCATACTGGGGGGTGGACTGGGGCATACTGGGAAGGGACTGGGGAATACTGGGTGGGCAATGGGGCATACTGGGAGGGGGACTGGGGCATAATGGGAGGAGACTGGAGCATACTGGGAGAGGACAGGCATACTGGGAAGGGACTGGGGCATACTGGGGTGGACTGAGGCTTACTGGGAGGGCACTGGGGCATACTGGGAGG
>NW_010345083.1:0-243 GCF_000700745.2 Antrostomus carolinensis
CAGAAACAGTTTTTGTAGAAAAAAATCCCCATATATTTCTTCCCTTTTCCCATCGTAGTTTAGGATTCTTCAAAGTAGTTGTAGAATTCTGAAAAATGTAGAACACTTTTACACTTGCAGAATAAAACATAAAACTGCATTTAATTGGTAATCTTTACTCTAAGAAGAACTAAGTCATCACAAAGCACCCAGAGTACTGGAGAGGCTCTTTTCCCACTGGACATTCTTACCTAGTGACAACAA
>NW_010345084.1:0-242 GCF_000700745.2 Antrostomus carolinensis
GGGTATAGCACAGTACCATTGTGGTTTAATCCTAAGGCAATAATGGGGTGTAATATAAATATTGAAGAGTTACGTATAGTTAATACAAAAGCTGTGGCCGTACTAGTGGAGGGGTCATAAGTGAAATTTACGAGAGTCCACCAAGATTGTAGCTTTCTCTCAAAATCTATGGCCCTGTCCCAAACAACTTTACGAACTTCAATGGGGAAAGTGCCCTCTTCACCTTCCCTTACAACAGATGC
>NW_010345085.1:0-243 GCF_000700745.2 Antrostomus carolinensis
AATTGCTGGGCAGCCCCGAGAGCTTCAGCTGCGCTGGCCGTGCACATCACCCCTCGAGCACCCTCTGCTCTGCAGGGTGCTGCTGTGCTGGAGGGGTGCTGCTGTGCCAGGGGGGTGCGGCATGGCCATGGGAGATGTCACCCAACCTGGGCTTTCAGCCTTCGTGCCCGGGACAGGACGTCGTGGTAGCGCCGAGCAGTCGGGAGGACGACATCGGGCAGAGCGGCCGCGGGCAGCAGCAAC
>NW_010345086.1:0-242 GCF_000700745.2 Antrostomus carolinensis
CAGGGAAGAGAAGGGGCAACAGAAGCTGCACTGAGAAAGGTTTTGCCTCGATATAACAAAGGTTTACAGCAAGAACAACCATTTACTGGAATAACCTCCCCAGGAATGTGGTACAGTCCCCATCACTGGTGTTCAAGATGTGACTGGACATGGTGCTAGATCAGAGATTATCTAGGCTCCCCTTTCCACAAAAGGTTCACTCAGATGATTTTTTTGAGGTCCCTTCCAATCCGGGCTGTTCT
>NW_010345087.1:0-243 GCF_000700745.2 Antrostomus carolinensis
GTGTGTGTGTGTGTGTAGCTTTGATAGATATGCAGAGGGAGGGTTTTGAGTCTGTTTGCAGAGTTTCTGTTTGCAGGTGCGGTATTTAAGACAGTAGTAGTCAGATATAGTATGTATTTCCTGAGAACCTGGCTGTTCCAGTTGGCATGCCTTGACCTGGCTCCAAGCCTGGTTTGAGGAGCAAAATTTTGGGTTTTTTGACCAGGGGTTGCCCTACACAACACCAGGCCTGCTGGCAAATGA
>NW_010345089.1:0-243 GCF_000700745.2 Antrostomus carolinensis
CCCCCCCAGCCATGAACCAGCGCCTGAGGAGGAACAGCTGCAGGTTTCATCTATTAGAGTTAAATGTTCCTCAATACTTTCTCTTCCTTTAAACCACAAGGCTGTAAACTGTGGCGGTGGAGCCGCTGCCCTGAGAGGAAACGTGCCATTTCTGCAGCAGCAGGACCGGTGACTTCAGTCAAGAGACAACGGCTCACCCGGGCCGTGGCACTGACGAGACGCTCCCGCTCCCGCTCCCGCTCC
>NW_010345090.1:0-243 GCF_000700745.2 Antrostomus carolinensis
TGCACCGTCCCTCCCCACCACGGCCGCGGTGGCTCACCTGGCTGGCACACTTGTTGGTGCCCATCTGGAGGCTGATGGTGGAGTGGTCCATGGGCGGCAGGATCTGGTTCTTGGGGTCGTAGAGGTGCCTCCTGGTGCCGTAGGCCGTCATGCCAGACTGGCTGGCACACTTGTTCGTGCCCATCTGACAAGGGGGTCACCTGAGGACCGAGTGCTGCCCCACGCATGTCCCTTCTCCTCCCT
>NW_010345091.1:0-241 GCF_000700745.2 Antrostomus carolinensis
TTCCCTGTGAGCTCTGTCTGGGTTCCCACATGAGCATGAGATGACACGAAAGGCGTCTTCACTGTTGCTCTCTTTTTTGTTCGCTACTGAGAATAAATGTGGATAGATTAGAAGACTTCTTTACTCACTTAACGCTTCACCTTTAAATTAGTCTGTGGTGTCATCCTCTTCAATTCCTGATTGCTCTGGTCTCTCTCCTGGAACAAAATAGGGTTTGCTTCCCAGGCTTGGCTCCTCCTCG
>NW_010345092.1:0-243 GCF_000700745.2 Antrostomus carolinensis
AGAACAAGGGGAAATGAGAACATACTAGCAAACATGGGGTTAGCACCCCAGGTCCTTACGCTGCTTCATTCCAGTAAGGCTTGCTGTATGCTGGGACCTCAGGACTTGTGTACCTGCTCTCTTGGGTGCTGCTTCTCTCCTCGTAGCCCAGGACAGATCTGATGATCAAAGAAAGGTCCATTACACCCATTACATCTTTAACAACTGACATATGGAACAGGTTGGCCAGAGAAGCTGTGGATG
>NW_010345093.1:0-243 GCF_000700745.2 Antrostomus carolinensis
ACATTCATCATGCTGGAGTGCTTTCCATCTTGAAGAATGTTCTGTGCTTCTTTTAAGTGAACAAATGGCACCACTTCATGAATGTAAATGGTTTTGGAGCCATCTATTCAGTTTTAAGCTAATTAATTTTAGCTTAATTTAGCCATCAATGACTAGATGGAGTGTAAATGTAGAACACCCTTTACAACTGCTGAGATTGTTTTTTCTTTCTTTTGTCATTGGACAGGAGAGGAAAAAATCCAA
>NW_010345095.1:0-243 GCF_000700745.2 Antrostomus carolinensis
CAAAGGCCTTTGGTCAGTGCAGGTCACCCGTCCTGGCTGTGTCCCCTGCCAGCTCCTTGCCCAGCCGCTGCCTCCACTGTGTGGGATAGAGAGTGAGAAAGAGAGATGGGCTGGATGGTGAGCAAGCACTGTGCAGCCACAGCTAAAGCTTTGGTGTGTTATGGGCACTGTTTTAGCCACACATGGGAAGCTCAGCACCGCATGGGCTGCTATGAAGACAATTACCTCTGGTACAGCCTGGTT
>NW_010345096.1:0-243 GCF_000700745.2 Antrostomus carolinensis
TACATTTCCAAGATACACTGGAAAGAAGTCATCCCCGTGCCCACTCTTCCCCACACAGAGAACGAAAACACATCCGTGTAGATATCTGGGCAGTTTGGTTCATAAGCATTACTTCCTTCTACCTCGGTAAAACCAGCAAAATGAAAACACTGTTCACTGCTTCGGCTTTCCTCAGAGTCTGCCAGCACACTCATCGAACTGATCTCACACAACTTCAGCTGATGAGACGTTGTATAAATCTCC
>NW_010345097.1:0-242 GCF_000700745.2 Antrostomus carolinensis
CTCATTTGTAGCACCTCAGCCATCCTTTTTATTGCCCAAAGCCGCCTTTTTAGGGCTGAAAACCTCCTTGTTAGGGTCCCAACCTGTGTTTTATTACCCATAGCCTTGTTTTAGGGCCCACAGTTTCATTTGGAGGGTTTCAACACTCATTTTTTGGGCAAAAAGTCTCTTTTTAGGCTTCAGAGCAACATTTACAGAGTTCAAAGCTGCATTTACAATGTCCAAAGCTTCACTTATGCTTT
>NW_010345098.1:0-243 GCF_000700745.2 Antrostomus carolinensis
TTGTCTACTTGTATACCAAAGTAACTGGGATGTTTACAGTTGTGTTTGGTATAGTGGGTTCTGTTCTAGAGTCCTTTGTAGGATGTGATGTTAAACATTTGGTTCAGCCCTCCTCAGAAACGGGTGCACTTGCGTGGTAGTGTGGTTCTGTACAGCCTGGAAAGCAGTGAAGGTCCTTCTAGGCAGCACCCTGCAGAAGAGCAGGACCTTGAGGGTGCTGGCATATGTAGAGAACCCAAGAAA
>NW_010345099.1:0-243 GCF_000700745.2 Antrostomus carolinensis
ACTTGCTGAGGGTGCACGCAATCCCACTGTCTATGTCCATGACAAAAATGTTAAATGATTTTGGTCCCGATGCAGACCCTTGAGGGACACCCCTTGTCACTGACCTCCACCTGAATTTTGAGCCATTGACCACAATGCTTTGAGTGCAACCATCCTGCCAATTCCTTATCCACTGTGTGGTCCACCCATCAAATTATGTCTCTCTATTTTAGAGACAGGGATATTGTGCAGGACGGTATCAAA
>NW_010345100.1:0-243 GCF_000700745.2 Antrostomus carolinensis
TCCCTTAATGCAGAGTGATGAAATACTCCTCCAGTATCACAACAAGCTTATATGTAGCACAGTCACCTGGGGTCTTGAGACGCAGACATTTTGGGTCACAGTTCACATTTACACAGAGCCCCCTCTAACACAAACACAGGAAAGGGAGATGGGAGACAGCACATGAGGAGGCTGTCTGCCTTCACCAATGACATTTCCACAGAAAAAAAAGCTCTTGTTGCTAAAGGAACAGTCTTGGGGCTA
>NW_010345101.1:0-243 GCF_000700745.2 Antrostomus carolinensis
ACCCCCACCATTCTGTGATTCTGTGACCCCTTTGTCCTACTTCCAACTCATACCTTATGTGAACACTAAAAGGTATATCCATAGGTTTCATTCAGACTCTTTGATATGGAGAGTTCCTCAATAAAATTCCACCTAAATATTGCTTTTACCTAAGTTAGACCTGATTGGAACTGCAGTAAACAGTGAATTTGGGGCAGAAAAAGGGCCACTACTGCAAGCCAACAGGTGGTTGTGGTTCTCCTC
>NW_010345102.1:0-243 GCF_000700745.2 Antrostomus carolinensis
CATGTTTCCTGAGTTTGTTTTCTTTTGCTGACGACATTCTTAACAAATGCAGGCAGCCTTAGTGCTAGGTGGTATCACAGCCTTTGACTTCTTGCTTACAGTTTCTGATTGTAAGCAAGGCTGTTCTTCATATTTTTGAAAAGCTAAAAGCAGAGCCACTAACCCCCTTGGCTTTATCATACGAATATACTCTCTTTCAAATTTAATTCTCCAGGATTACATCTGGAAAGACTGAGGCATAGT
>NW_010345103.1:0-243 GCF_000700745.2 Antrostomus carolinensis
AAACTGTCACAAGACTTCAGCTCAGAAACTCAATTAAACCAAATCATAATGAGTCTGATCTAAATGGGAACAGGCTTTTGTGCAGCCTGCAAGTCAAATGGCAGCGTAGTGACACGGGGTGGCTTCTGCGCTGGGCCAGAGTGGGTGGTGGCCTCAGAGAAGATGCTGAGGAGTCTGATGGCACAAAGTCAGGGCAGGTCCCTGCTGAGCAGAGCTGCGTCCCTCCTGCCAGGCTGTTCCCTG
>NW_010345104.1:0-243 GCF_000700745.2 Antrostomus carolinensis
CTCTATAGGTGCTGGGCTCTATAGGGGTTTGTTTGGCTCTTAAGGTATTTGGCTCTATAGGTGTTGGGTTCTATAGGTTTTGGGCTCTATAGGGGTTTATTTGGCTCTGTAGGGGTTTATTTGGCTCTATAGGTGTCACGCTCCGCAGGTGCATTTCCCCTGCTCCATCCCCTATAGGGCCGGTGTCCTATGGGGGCTCCCCGGGGGCCGCCGGGGCCGTGCGGGCCGGGGCCGGGGCCGGGG
>NW_010345105.1:0-243 GCF_000700745.2 Antrostomus carolinensis
GAAAATTTAGCACTTTTGGGAGTGAAATTTGATATTTTTGGGGAAATTTAGCATTTTGGGGAGTGAAATTCAATGTTTTGGGGGTAAAAGTGTGTGAAAATTGATAATTTTGGTGGAATTTTATAATTTGGGGGGAAAGTTGGCAAATTTGGGAGTGCAATTCGATGTTTTGGGGATGAAAATTGATATTTTTGGGGGAATTTTGAAATTTAGGGGGAAATTTGGCAAATTTGGGAGTGAAAT
>NW_010345106.1:0-243 GCF_000700745.2 Antrostomus carolinensis
TAGGTAGGGTAAGGAGAAGAAATTGCCTTCTATGAGATACATGATGGGAGAGGAAAGAGAGGTTGGACTGACAGCATCAAGACAAACATGTTTTTGGGAGGAAGAAAAAAATGGTGAAACCTGAAGAGCTGATAGAGAGTAAGAAAGAAATGTGAGGAGGAAGATTTCAGTATAAAGATGACAACAGTAAGCTTGAAATACAGAAAACACGTGTGTGGCTGTAGAAACCTCAGCCCATGTGGC
>NW_010345107.1:0-243 GCF_000700745.2 Antrostomus carolinensis
AGAGCTGTGCTATAGCATCAGTGCTATCTCAGATCTCTGCTCTGCTCCCTGCAAAAACTCTCCTTGTCACTACAGCAATTTTCCATCTCTTCTCCAGAGACACTGAAGACCTGAACAGCAGGCAGAGAAGCTGAGCTGGACAAACTGGGAGGTTGTTTCTTTTCAATATAGTGCAACAGCCATATTCTCACATTGGTGTCACTGGGGTGACTCATTTTTAAGACCAGAGGTTGATATATTTTT
>NW_010345108.1:0-243 GCF_000700745.2 Antrostomus carolinensis
ACTTCAAGTGACAAACGACATGAGCTGCATAAGATAGCCAAAGTGCAACGCGGTACACCCACCCTGGCACTAAGTCCTCAGATGATCAGGGAAGGCTGGGAAAGGAGAAGATCAGGACACCCTTTCACTGGCATCACTCCCTGCCTGCAGCCAGCAAGGGCTCAGCCTGGGCCCTGCCAGGGCAGTTGTGCATGTGGCCAGACTGGGACTGACCCCGCTGCCCACCCTCTGCCCCACCACCAA
>NW_010345109.1:0-243 GCF_000700745.2 Antrostomus carolinensis
TTTGAAGAGGTTCTGGATGGGACTA
Organism: Antrostomus carolinensis; assembly: GCF_000700745.2. Classification (NCBI taxonomy): domain Eukaryota; kingdom Metazoa; phylum Chordata; class Aves; order Caprimulgiformes; family Caprimulgidae; genus Antrostomus; species Antrostomus carolinensis. Next base: position 26 of record NW_010345109.1, read on the forward strand.
GATGGGCATAACCCAAACCACCACATTTCTGAGACTGCATCTGAGGTGAGTTACAAAAGGAGGAACTGAACTTACCCCTGTTGGGTCTTTAAGAAGTGACTGCAAGAGTAGGCTCAGTGACAAATCCAGCTGGAATCTGCAAAAAACCATGTCTGACTGATGTTTTTCCCCTTTATTCCTTAGCAGAAGACTCTTACAATTTCACATAACAAGGAAAT
>NW_010345110.1:0-243 GCF_000700745.2 Antrostomus carolinensis
TATTTAAAATAAGCCTTCAGGCTTCTTAAGCACCCAGCAAAGAGGAACTTTCCAGAGTTTTCACAATTAATACAAGCACAAAAGGAGCTGGCATTAAGTACTATGAAAGCAGATGTACGCTTTGCCTAAAGCTCTAGAAAGTGAGCTTTGTAGCTCTCCATCTTTGTTTATAGAGTTCTAGCTGAGCTTTGTGTTTTAAATGTACCATTTTAAGGAAGCTTCAGATCAAAGCCTATTTCATTT
>NW_010345112.1:0-243 GCF_000700745.2 Antrostomus carolinensis
TCAGGAATTTAACACGGCCTTGATTAATCAACAGTCTCTGATGATTAGTAACAGTTCTAGAGAGCTCATAGTTTCTTCCGTTACTTCACTACCCATAAGTTCCTAGCCTTGTCTACAGGCCGATTCACACGGTCTGTTTGTAAAGACTCATCCATCTCATTCCTTTTAATCCCTCCTCTTTTTATTTGATCTGTAGTTGTCTTTACAAACCTTAATTACCATGGATTTGATTTTTTTCTTCTG
>NW_010345114.1:0-243 GCF_000700745.2 Antrostomus carolinensis
CCAACCCCTGACTCTTCAACGTGGGACTGAGGGTTGTTATCCTTAAGAAAAGCACAGCTGCACTGAAATGAGGTGGTACTTACACAGTCACCTTCCCTGTGACAAACAAAGCTACGCAGGCTGCACCTTCCTCCAAATATAATGGGTCATCAGCTTTCCTTCTCACATCCTTCTGCTGTGTCATGTTCTGTGGTGCAGAGGAAGAACCTTGAGTTATTTCTCCTAGAATGTAGGGGCAGGGAA
>NW_010345115.1:0-243 GCF_000700745.2 Antrostomus carolinensis
GCAAGACACCTAAGTGACTTCAAGAATAATCTCACTGAAAACAACACAAATATGCATAGGCTTAAACTAGGCAGATGCGTAAGTAAACTGATATATGAAGACCTTTGAGTGCCTATTGTTCAGGAAAGAAGCTTTTCATAATTTAACTTTTCTGTTACTCTTCTAACAATTTCGATAAGCTGCTAATATAATAATTTCTGCATCACTTTATGGATGTGGATAGAGCACTCCAAGTATGATCTA
>NW_010345116.1:0-243 GCF_000700745.2 Antrostomus carolinensis
CTTTGGCCACTTGGCTTTTAGAGGAACAGCAATCACAGCTTCTGTTCCACTCTGGGACAATCTCCTGAATCCTCTGTGACACAACAGGAAAACAGAGCACTGGCACGTGCTGGGCAGATCAAACCCTTTCCAAAAAATAAATGTTATAATATCTTGGGAATCAATCTCCCTGACATACTCTCCCTGTCTACCTTCAACAAGCCAGTAAGCAGCAAGAGATCTGAAACCCACCCAAAACTCATG
>NW_010345117.1:0-243 GCF_000700745.2 Antrostomus carolinensis
GGTGCAAGACACAAGGACAAGAGGCAATGGGCCTCTTTGTTCTTGGGGACCAAGAGAGGGTCCAGCTCATTACAGGGAGAAACTTTTGACACATGAGGAAAATCAGACATGGGAAGACATTGTCCAGAGTGCGTATGATGCCATCTGGAAAAGGCCATGATCAGCCTCGTGTGATTGTGATCTTGCTTTGAGTACAATGGTGGTCTATAGATATCTTGCAAGGTCACTTCCAGGCTGAATGAA
>NW_010345118.1:0-243 GCF_000700745.2 Antrostomus carolinensis
AAGCTGGAGGCCAAAAGGAAAGTTCAATCTCTCTGCTAACAGCTTACCCTCCCTCCTTTGTAGGTTCACTAGGGATTCCTCTCCTTTTGGTTGGTGACTCAAGAACTATACAGCTTCTGCACTCCTCCTTCACTGTGCTTTCACCACTGATTTTAACAAGACCTGAGCAAGAAAGAAAAACCTGGGTGATAACTGGATGAAGTGCTCGCCTAGATTCTCAGCTGGGATAAGCAAGCATAGCTT
>NW_010345119.1:0-243 GCF_000700745.2 Antrostomus carolinensis
ACCTCCACAGAGCCAGCAACCTCAACACTGGAGACAATCTTCATAGAAGGCACAACTACCAAAGCACCTGTGACCTCTCTGCCAGCAGAGAAGCCCATCACAACATTAACAAAGCCCACAGCAGTGACAAAGTCCCTAATGGAGACAACCACCCCAGTGCCAACAACCCCCACAGTGGAGACAACCAACCTAGTAGAGACGACCTCCACAGCACCACCACCAGTGTCCCTAGCAGAGATGACT
>NW_010345120.1:0-243 GCF_000700745.2 Antrostomus carolinensis
CAAATATCCTCAAAATCCCCCCAAAATACCCACAAATCCCCCAAAACACCCATAAATCCCCCCAAATCCCCCATAACACCCCACAAAATACCCACAAACCCCCCAAAATACTCCCCAAATCCCCCCAAAACACCTATAAATCCCCCAAAACACCCCATACATCCCCAAAAATACCACATACACTACCCCAAATATCCTCAAAATCCCCCCAAATCCCCCAACCTCCAAATCCCCCCAAAGAGT
>NW_010345121.1:0-243 GCF_000700745.2 Antrostomus carolinensis
ATGGAGATGATGATGATGATGGAGATGATGACCACCAGGAGGTCTCACCCGGCAGACGAAGCACTCGGGGTGCCAGAGACCCTCGAGAGCCGCGATGTAACCGTCCAAGATGGACCTTCCACAGCCCCGGCAGCGGCTGGAGAAGAGCTCGGCAAAGTCCTGGCGACAATACTGCTGGCCATCCTTCTCCAGGAAGCCTGGGAGATACCACCATGGGGACGTGGAGATGGTGGTGGGACCAGG
>NW_010345122.1:0-243 GCF_000700745.2 Antrostomus carolinensis
AGAACAAAAAAGTAATGATGAACCTGAACTCTTCCTTCCAGCAAACTCATTCTGGCACATTTCTTTAACTTGCCCACATTTGTTTGATCCCTCACACTTTAATCCATTGTGCCAAGGTGGGAATTTCCTTCAGACCTCAACTTAACGCTGCGTGAATTGAAGCAGATGGAAGTGACATAGTGAGAAGTGAGGGTTGAGTCCAGGAGTCAAACCAGAGGGAAGGCACTGTTACACTTACTTGGA
>NW_010345123.1:0-243 GCF_000700745.2 Antrostomus carolinensis
CCTTCCCGTTGGGCCACCATGAAGGGACAAAGTTGGCCAAACACACAGCTTGGCCAAGGACAAGGAGGTGGTTGTGTGGGGAGATGAACCCCAATTCACCTCTCCAACCATTCTTCCAGCATACAATAAGCCCCTGACCCCTAAACCTCTGACCTCCCCAACTTCTGACCCCCCTAAACCCCTGGGCAACCCAAACCCCTGCTACCCCAAACCCCTGGGCAACTCAAGCCCTTGCCAACCCAA
>NW_010345124.1:0-243 GCF_000700745.2 Antrostomus carolinensis
CTTGTCCTTAAAACATGGATTTCTGCAAAGAGCTCACTGCTGGGTATAGATAAGTGTCAGGAGAAGCACAGATGAGCTTGAAGGGTAAGCCAAAAAAAAATGATGTTGGACACGTACAATGGCAAATAAGTGAGGGGAGCATAATGACAACGTAATGAAGCGATAAGCAGGTTGAGTTGAGGTTCTGGCCAGAGCAAACAGTTGGGTCTGTGTAAAGAAAGTTGTGTAGATGTGTCCTGGTTT
>NW_010345125.1:0-243 GCF_000700745.2 Antrostomus carolinensis
AAGAGCGGAGTAGAGGGGCAGAATCACTTCCGTTGACCTGCTGAGCTTTGGCCTTCTGTCTTCTTCCTGCATAAACAAGCCACAGCTCTGTAGCCTTCCTGCAAAGCCTGATCTCGCTTCCAGAGTTCATACAATTTCTTTTTCCTCTTGAGCTCCAGGAAGAGTTCCCTGTTCAGCCAAGATAGTCTTCTGCCCCACTTGCTTGGCTTACAACACAGTGGAATTGCCTGCTCATGTGCTTCT
>NW_010345126.1:0-244 GCF_000700745.2 Antrostomus carolinensis
TCTACTCTTAAAAGGTAAGTGAGAGGAGCATGAGCCAGTCATAAAGTAGAATAGTAGCATACGTACAGTGGGTGAAACAAGCTCACCAAGTATGTGTAGATGTGTGAAGTTTTGCAAACTCTGTGTGCTAGCTTTGTGGAATACCACCTCGCACCCATATCTGCCTGTGCAAATGTGAAATAAATAAAATACCTCAACTCTGTGTGTATCTCAGTGACTGAACACCGGGTAAACAGCCCTGCTT
>NW_010345127.1:0-244 GCF_000700745.2 Antrostomus carolinensis
CCCCTGGGGACACCATCCCACCCCCTGGGGACATGATCAGACCCCTGGGGGACAGGATCAGACCCCTGGGGACACGTCCCCTCCCCAAAAACAACCCCTTGGGGACACCAACCCACCTTGGGGACACGATCCCACCCTGGGGACACGTCCCCTCCCCAAAACCCCCCCTGGGGGACGCGGTGTTGGGTGTTTCAGGGCAGTTTGGGGTGTTTTGGGTCAGTTTGGGGGTATTTGGGTCAGTTTG
>NW_010345129.1:0-244 GCF_000700745.2 Antrostomus carolinensis
TTTTGCAAAGGGTGCATTAATGCTGCCAGATGTGGGATGAAAGTTCTCCAATACCCTAAAAGTCCCCAAAATAGTAAAATAGTACTAAGGCCCTGTATTTTCTGTGGATTAGTTGCCCAGCTCCGATCTTGCAAATATGGTTTCAGCAATCCAGCAGCCACTTCAATGTCTTGTCATAACTCTGCCATAACCAATAGATTATCAATATAATGATAAACAGTAAAGGTGCCTGACCATAGTGCAA
>NW_010345130.1:0-243 GCF_000700745.2 Antrostomus carolinensis
CCACAAAATGCTTTCCATGTTGATCTGAGCTTTTAAGGTTAATGATGAAATACATAAGAATACATACACGTTTCATGTGCATGAACTTAATTGTCACATAAGCAGGACCTTCTCTGTGAAAAAACAAAATACTTTGGTCTCCAAAAAAAATCCCAGAGTAAAAGTGCTGTAGACGGAATAGCTACAAATACTGTTAGTCAGTTAGCTAAGGCTGTTTGTGTCCCAGAGGGGGAAATGGGTACC
>NW_010345131.1:0-244 GCF_000700745.2 Antrostomus carolinensis
ATCCCCAACGGCGCCAAATCGCGGGCGATGGGGAGGGTCATGCCAACGATGCCACCCTTGGAGGCTGAGTAAGCTGCTTGACCCACCTACAGAAGACACAGGTGAAGGTTTTGGGGTCTCCTCAATGCCCTCCCCACCCCCTAAGATGGTTGCTGGTGGTCCACCTCACCTGTCCCTCGAAGGCGGCCACGCTGGCGGTGTTGACCATGAGTCCGCGGTGACCGTCGGGGTCAGGTTTGTTCTG
>NW_010345132.1:0-244 GCF_000700745.2 Antrostomus carolinensis
GTTGTCTACATGTTGTGTTTGCTTGCACATCTCCTCCCACCCACCTTCCTCCACACCTCAGGGAAGGGGTTTTGGGGATATCCCTTTCTGGTGGGCACACAATGGAATGGTCTGGGGACATGGACGGTGAGATGAGGTTGGGCAGGAGCTGGAGGGGGGATGCCTGTCCTTTCTCTCCTGCCTCCCCCTGGGATGGGGACGGAACCTCCTGTGCCAGGAGCTGATGGAGCACAGGGGCTCCCCA
>NW_010345133.1:0-244 GCF_000700745.2 Antrostomus carolinensis
AAGAGTGGGCCCTTGGGGCTCTGTATAAAGACCAAACTCTACCTAAGGGGCTGATAGAAAGTTTCAGGGAAAGGAGAGAGGAAAGCAGAGGACATGAACTGTGATTCTCCTTGTTTAAACTCAGAGCTGCTCCACAGTTGCTTTCTTACTAGTTACTGATAAAAGCATGATTCAATGGCACGCTTTTCTTCCATGGTTCTGCTGAATTTGAAAGGATGCTGGAATTTATATTTGAACATTTTTA
>NW_010345134.1:0-244 GCF_000700745.2 Antrostomus carolinensis
ACAGCGCTCCGCGGGGTTACGGGAGGGCTCCCGGGGCTGAGCAGGGTCTGATCCCGTCGGTAGAGGCCTGCAGGGAGCAAAGCTCTGTCCGCCCGTGGTGACACTCGCCGAAGTTTGTTTTTTTTCCCTTTATTTCTCTATTTCTTCGAGGAGGAAAGAGTCGGCGCTTTGGAGGCAAAACCCAAGAACGATGAAATTATTTCCTCGCTCCGGTGGCGGCTGAGGACCGAGCCCGCTGCCCAGC
>NW_010345135.1:0-244 GCF_000700745.2 Antrostomus carolinensis
CCCCTGCCACTACTCCTGGTAGTCATTGTCCGCCCTCACCGTGTGCAGGATGCGGCTGAAAGGCCGCCTGCAGAGAGGGCAATCAGCTCTCGAGGCCGCCCACTGCCGGATGCACTCAAAGCAGAAAGTGTGGAAGCAGATGTCAATATAGGCTGCGTTGTCCATGTTGTCCAGGCAGGTGGGGCACACGCTGTCTGCCGCTGCCTCCTGCCACCCTGCCCGTTGCAGCTGGCTTGTGTCGGCC
>NW_010345136.1:0-244 GCF_000700745.2 Antrostomus carolinensis
ATGTCCTCCACGCTGCTGGCGTTGACAATGACATCCACGCCCTGAGGGGGGGTGAGCGGTCGTCAGGGACTGGGGTCAGTGCCCCAGCAGCATTGTCCCCCTCCCCAGCATCACCCACCTGGAAGAACTCGGCGATCTTGGCCACATGGCTGGCGCAGGCACACTTGCGGGCATCTGGCACGTCCTCGCCCACCTGCAGCAGCCAGGGAGGGGCTGAGCCAGGGTGGGGTGGCAAAGTCACCCC
>NW_010345137.1:0-244 GCF_000700745.2 Antrostomus carolinensis
TATGGCAATTAATGACACGATATCAATATGGGAATGACCATAGGGTTAATTAATATGTTAATTAATGACTATAGGCTTAACTAATATGGTGATTAATGACTACACGGTTAATTAGTATGGTGATTAATGATGGGGGATAATTAATATGGCAATTAATGACAAGATATCAATATGGTAATGACTACAGGGTTAATTAATACAGTAATTAATGACTATAGATTTAATTAATATGGTAATTAATGAC
>NW_010345138.1:0-244 GCF_000700745.2 Antrostomus carolinensis
GTCCCCCCCATGTCTCCCCTGTTGTCCCCTCACCCAGCTCCCGATCCGCCTGCTCCAGGGCCTGGTGGCCGCCCCGTAGGACATCGATGGTGGTGACAGGGACGGGACACACGGGGACATCGAAGGTGACCAGGGGCTCCAGGTAGAGCTGCTCCGTCATCGGGTCCCTCAGGGCCTGGCCCAGCCGTGTCCCCACCCCCGCTGGTGGTGGCCCCTCAAACTGGGGACAGGGACACACACACAC
>NW_010345139.1:0-244 GCF_000700745.2 Antrostomus carolinensis
GGGCTCTGCAATTCTCCCATTAGCACAGCTTGGTGAGGGGCACACTACCCCTCCTGCCAGGGAAGATGTTGCACTGGTGCACAAATCCATCTTTATCCTCATCCCATGTTCACCATGACTATATATCTTTGTGGTTTCCTGGTTTCCAAATGCTTTTCAAAGAGGCTGACCTACCTGGAATAATGGTAGATACTGGTATTTTACACTGCAGTGATTTTACAACTGGAAAACAACCAAAACAAAA
>NW_010345140.1:0-244 GCF_000700745.2 Antrostomus carolinensis
TTTGGTCACAGGGGTCTCCATGCAGCATCCTGCCAGCGTAAGCTGGAGCGGCTCACTGCCCTGGATGAAGCACTGCAGGCCCTCGTACAGGATAGCGTGGCTCAACGTAGAGGGGTGGAAGGTCATGATGAAGGGGACATCCTTTCCCGGGGAGATGTAACCCTTTGCGGGGCTGATGGAGAAATCTAGCTTGAAGCTCTTAATGTCCCACTAAACCTTGCCAAGGAAAGCACAAGGACAGGAA
>NW_010345141.1:0-244 GCF_000700745.2 Antrostomus carolinensis
GGCACCAGAGCGGCTCCTGAAGAAACCCCCCCAGCGTCAAGGCAGACGTGCCTGGTTTCATTCTGGGACTAGAGGTTCGTCTGTCTGTCAGGCTGTGGATCTCTGTCCCTGCCTTGTGTTGCATTCCACCTCCTGAAGTTCACAGTGAGACATATCTACTCTCAGCGTGATGCTCCACTTTATAGCTCACACCTTTTCTCCTCATTCCTGGGGGTTGTCATAGGGAGTGAACTGTTTGTTCATC
>NW_010345142.1:0-244 GCF_000700745.2 Antrostomus carolinensis
AGGAAGGGGCTCAACGACCACCAAGACCCCCTCAAAAAGACTCTCCGCCACCACCCCTCACAGCGGCGCCTGCACAGTGGGATGTAAGTCCTCGCTCAAGGGATGGGGGCTGAACTGTATAAAGACTCAATCTGAGGGAGCCACGTGCGTGCCCATCCCTGGAGATCAACCAGTCTTGACGTGTGTGTGCCCACTAGGAGAGGACTGCCCCATCATCTCGGGACCATCGCAGGATCCAAAGGTG
>NW_010345143.1:0-244 GCF_000700745.2 Antrostomus carolinensis
GGACTCGATGATCCTTATGGGTCCCTTCCAAGGGTCCCTTCCAACTCGAGGTACTCTATGATTCTATGAACTCTAACAACCCTGTTCAGAATTACATGTTGTAAAGTTATCTTCGTTGCACCTCAAGATGTTGGGACTTCACTTAACCTATAGCTACAGGACTCATGGAAATGACTTAGAAAAAACTCATTAGCTTTATTTTCATACTACATGGGATAGACCAGCATGATATCTTAGGGGTGAA
>NW_010345144.1:0-244 GCF_000700745.2 Antrostomus carolinensis
CTTCTCCCACTCACTTCACAAATCATGTAGTCTCCATGACACAGGATGTACTACTCTCTTTTTCATACAAAACCCTCTGGAGCTACAGTGATACCCCAACTGCTTCAGTGGCAATAAAAACCTTCAACTCTTAAATTTTTGAGCAGCATGCTGTTAGACAGTGTCAGCACATATCCTTGGAATCAAAACTCCACAGTGAATGGTGTTACACTAAAACAAAAGGATACTAGTCCATAGAATCTCA
>NW_010345145.1:0-244 GCF_000700745.2 Antrostomus carolinensis
AAAAGGATTGATATTACCAGATTAAACTACATATTAAAAAAAAAAAGGAGATGAGATCGAGGTTCCTTTGTCTCTGGCACGGTTGTGATGCAAGTGCAATGAAAACACAACTTCACTGTCCATTCACCATGGTTCTTGACTGCTGGTCATGTAAAGATAATTTGTGCTGCCTCATGCTTTAAAAATTACTTGACAGAAGTAATTTGCTAGCATTTTTTAACTTTTCCTACCCATAGCTTCAGCA
>NW_010345147.1:0-244 GCF_000700745.2 Antrostomus carolinensis
GGTAGCAGTATGTGATCAGACATCATCCCTCATCTCAGTGGGGATGGAGCCCCCCAGAGAGGGGCTCCAACCCTGCCAGCACCACTTCACTCCTGCAGGCAGCCAGCCACACACCACAGCAGCACCCAGTAGGACACTGGGAGACTGGAGGGTCTCTGGAGGCTGCACAGCACCCAGACCCTAGAACAGGAATCGGGGTGCTGCAGGAGGGCAGCACCACTGCACTCAGAGAATGGATAAACGT
>NW_010345148.1:0-244 GCF_000700745.2 Antrostomus carolinensis
AGCCCGCGCGCAGGCAGCAGCGTGACAGCGCTGCTCCTTCCCGTGCAGCACCATCCCCCGGCTCAGCTCCACACACCCAACCTGGGCGGCTCCTACCCCAAAAAACCCCCAAAAACCCCTTTTCTAAGCCCAGAAAACCCCCCGGGCCCTGGCTGAGCAATCACCTGTTATAGTGAACCCTGAATAAAGGTTACTGTTGAAAACATATAGAGCAGGTAGTTGCCTTGCAGCCTAGTTATTGCAA
>NW_010345149.1:0-244 GCF_000700745.2 Antrostomus carolinensis
AGATGGAAGCTGTGTTTGTAACTGTTAAGCAGCTCCTCTCTATCTTATTTATTTGTATTTATGTAAAAAGGTGAATAACTGTCTAGTATGGGTTTTTTTGTTATAATGTGTGTTCTTTGTGTAAGGTTTGCTGTCTGTCATATTTAGTCACCCAAAGTTGTCCAGTCTTTCATAATTCCTCTTTTGTCCAGTCTTTCATAATTCCTCTTACCATAGTAGCTGTGTTATTGTAACTGTAATTTAA
>NW_010345150.1:0-244 GCF_000700745.2 Antrostomus carolinensis
ATGAAGTTCAAGGAGAACATGAGATGATGGAAAAGATCTTGGAGGAGATGAAGTTCAAAGAGAAATGGTGGCTCTGAGTAGAACATCTACGTGGTTTTTAGATCCCACCAGAGATGGGGACACCACCACCGCCCTGGACAACCTGTTCCAGTGCTCAACAACCCTTTTTGGTGAAGAAATTCTTCCTCAGGTCCAACCTCAACTGCTCTTGGACCAACTGGAGGCCATTTCCTCTTGTCCTGTC
>NW_010345151.1:0-244 GCF_000700745.2 Antrostomus carolinensis
CTTCCTCCCACCCCTCCCTTCTTCTTGGGCTCAATTTCATTTCCAATTTTCTCTACCTCCTCCCTACAAGCAGTGCACGGGCGTAGGGAATGGGGACTACAGTCAGATTATCTTGTGTCAGCAGACATATTTTGTCTCTGCTCCTTCCTCATCAGGATGAGGATTCCTGCTCCAGCATGGAGTCCCTCCCGTGAGAGAGAGCCCTCCATTAATTTCTCCAATGTGAGTCCTTCCCATGAGCTAC
>NW_010345152.1:0-244 GCF_000700745.2 Antrostomus carolinensis
TTTCACAGAGTTGGCCAATTTAAGTTCTAGTAGGGCTTTAGCCCTTCTGATTTTATCCCCACTGCTCATGTGCTCTCTCTGCTTTAGATACTTATGGTTGGCCACTCTGGAGACAGCACATTGAGCCAGATGGACCTAAGCTCTCATTGAGCACTGCTGTTCTCAGGCTCTTTTGCTTTACTATGGTTTTCCCAGGGAAACAGCTCAGGCATTTCTAAAAATGAGTATGAGGAGAAAAAAAAAA
>NW_010345153.1:0-244 GCF_000700745.2 Antrostomus carolinensis
ACAGTGTCTAGGCACTAACCAGGGTCTCAGGTATGTAATGAAACCCAGGTGGAGATAAATGGAGAGAACAGAAGGGTGAACCTCAGTCCTTGCCTACTGCTAACATTACAGAAAGCCACGCACTTAACATCTGCACCATTGTCAATAGAACTGAAATAAGTGGTCTACAGAAACACAAGGCTGGTGCCCACAGTGTATGGTATGGCGCAGAGTGGCTGAAAGTGTTGGGGCTGTTCAGCCTGGA
>NW_010345154.1:0-244 GCF_000700745.2 Antrostomus carolinensis
CCAAGTCCATCTCATTTCTGACAAAGTCACAATTTATCTGGAGAAAGATAATAAATGCCCAGCAGGACAGTTCTCTCTTGGATGCAGTAAGCTTAGTATTTTTATACACTTAAGCTGTTTAGGAATGCACAATTCAAGTCAAATTGCAGATTTGCCTGTATCTATAGCCATGAAGTAGATACACATCAATGTGCCTCATTCTATTTTATGCTCTGTCCCACAGGGACAAAGAACAGAGATGGCA
>NW_010345155.1:0-244 GCF_000700745.2 Antrostomus carolinensis
TGAAAGTGGACTGGCTGGACAGACTGACCTTTAGAGAAATAGAAATGATCAATGAGGTAGGTCATCGTACATCAGTTTTGTTGGTTTTGGTTTTTTTTTATCTTCCTGGTGTGGAACTTTTGCTAGCAGAGGTACGGTGTCCTACAGACGTGCAGTGCATTAGAATCACTAAATAGTTTGGGTTAAAGGGAGCTGTAAAAGTCATCTGTTCCAGCGGTGGATAAGGAATTGGCTGGATGGTCAC
>NW_010345156.1:0-244 GCF_000700745.2 Antrostomus carolinensis
TCAATCAAAAGGCTGAACTTCAGTAATAGAATACAAAATACTTCAAACATTTACATTAAGTTTTATTATTGCAATTCCCTTTCTAAAAGGCTTATATTATGCTATGGTTTCCTTGCTTTTAACATAAGGCTCAAATATATACATATTTCAAGGCTTTGACTTTATACATGAAACTATAATCCTTTTCCCTTAAAAATTGTGTATAATAATGAACAATAAAAGTACAAAACCTTACTAAAGTAGA
>NW_010345157.1:0-244 GCF_000700745.2 Antrostomus carolinensis
AGTGAAAGAAGAATGGTGTCTTGTTGGTGCTGTCTAAGAGGAAAGGCCCTGTGCCATTAGTGGGACAAGACCTCACCTCGGGGGAGGCAAGATCATTGTCCCAGTGACATCAATCTTTCTTTTCAGGAAGGACAGTGGAAGCCAATACTGCAAGGGCCCTGGAATCCATGCGGGAGAAGGACCTCCAGCAACTCTCCCAACCAATTCAAACTCTGCAGAAAGCTTTGCAGAACATGCAGGAGTC
>NW_010345158.1:0-244 GCF_000700745.2 Antrostomus carolinensis
GAACTTCCCCAGGAGTGGTAAAAATAGAATTAAATTAACTAAAATAACAAATACCTTTTCTCTTGGCATATCACTAGTTTTGTTCTTAATGATAATTCAAACAGCTGGAAATCCCCACGAACCCATGGTGTGGAAATTATACAATTTACAAGAATCAAAACTAATTCAGAACCAGACCGGGCCAGGAAAATGGAACTTTTCCGTACACTTGTATTCTTTGATACCTTTTGACCAAGGTGGATGC
>NW_010345159.1:0-244 GCF_000700745.2 Antrostomus carolinensis
CCCGTGGGCTGTAGTTTGAGGACCCCTGCTCTAGAACATTCAAGGACTCTCTAGAGATGGTATTGGGCTTGTGCCCCACCCCGAGTGGGAGGCGTGGGTGTGCAGAGAACTCACTGACTATGCAAGGAGACAATGCTGTAAGAGGTGATACCAGCGAAGACTACGAGAGGACGTTTTCCCACCAGACTTGAAGCTGCATCACACTGATACGTGGCGGCAGCTATCGCCCCTCTCCCACCCCCTC
>NW_010345160.1:0-244 GCF_000700745.2 Antrostomus carolinensis
TCTGAGATAAATCAGAAAAACCACTCCTGACCAAGTAATGATCTCAGCCATTCCATGGTATTTCCTGTGCAAAATGAAAATCCACACACAGAAATACCTTCTAGTGGAGACTGATGAACTCTGTTGATCATTTGCTTCTGAAGATAAAATATCCAGCTACAGCAAAGAAACCCCCTAATTCCTTCATCACACGCATGACCTCATCTGTCCTCTGGTTGAAGAGAAGCATCATAACAAGTGAAGT
>NW_010345161.1:0-244 GCF_000700745.2 Antrostomus carolinensis
GCCATCCCCTGCGAGGGGTGGGGGGGACCCCAACCTTGGTGTCCCTACGGCTCTTCAAACCCTTTATGTCCCCCAAGGGTGGACATGGGGTGTCCAGCTCATGGAGCAGCCCCTCGCTGAGCTCATGGGATGGGGTAGGACAGCACAGGGCAGGTGGGATTTGAGGAGGGGGACACATGTGGCTGCAGGGACATCAGGATAGGAGTGTGGAACCCCCAACCCCCCCGCCAGAGCTTGGGGCTGA
>NW_010345162.1:0-244 GCF_000700745.2 Antrostomus carolinensis
AAAATCCCTTCTTTCAGATATAGTTCACTTTCTGCAGCATCATTATCTTAAAAGTGGCTCACGCTGCAGATGCTTCCAAAGAGGTCTAAATCAAATTCCATTGTAATTCTCTGGTTTAGCCTCCTGACTGTCCTCCCTAAGATCTCCCAGACCCTTGCTGAAGGACAAATATGTTCCAATTTTGTTCAGGCTGTCAGGCAGACAGTCTCCGATCATTAGCCTCTTGTCAACAGCAACGCTGGGG
>NW_010345163.1:0-244 GCF_000700745.2 Antrostomus carolinensis
TTTTTTTTTTCAGAAAAAACTTAGCTTTTGTCAAACACATGTTGTGGAATGTTTCCATCCAAAGCTTTGCCAAGGTTCCTGCACAGGGTGTCTTTGAGTAGCTGTCACCCTTAGTAACAGCCGGGACTGTCAGGTCCTGTATACTAAGCTTGATGTCTTCCTTTAGCCATAAAATGCTCAAGCAGTTTCCTTCTTTTTTCCTACCATGGCTTTGAAATGGAACTGAAATCGACATTGAAAATGA
>NW_010345164.1:0-244 GCF_000700745.2 Antrostomus carolinensis
CTGATTCATGATCCCTGGGACTGTGGGGGACAGACTCCATAGGTGGCCTTTTCCATCTGTGTGCCCCAGAACTCTTAGGTGAAGCATTGTAGAGCTCTTCTTGTTATGCCCAACCAGATGGAAAGACACATAGGACACAGCAAAGCTCTTGCAAGTACTTTAGATGCCAAGTGATTCCTGAACACCTGGTCTTTTATTGACAGTGGACTGCAACCAGGACTAGAAATAGCTCAAAGCTGCACAG
>NW_010345165.1:0-244 GCF_000700745.2 Antrostomus carolinensis
TAAATTTCCTCCAATGGGACATGATTTCTAATAATATGACAGTAAATCTTATATAGAAAAGTAATTTCCTGAATCTGCAGTGCAAATTTCCTGTGTAGTTTAGCAGCAAAATTTACTTATGTATTAGTTGCATGCAGCAACTTCTTTCATTATCTTTCTGGGAACATAGTCTCTCTTTGAATTGAGAGCCCTGAGGAGAAGGCCATGGGAGTGCTGTTGGACGAGAAGCTCAACATGAGCTGGC
>NW_010345166.1:0-244 GCF_000700745.2 Antrostomus carolinensis
TCCTGCTCTTTGTCTCTCTTACGTGCATGTTCTCATACACAAATACCTACAAAAGACTCCCCAAAGTTTCCATTGATCAGCCAATGCTTGTGAGTATGAGTCACAGCTCTCTGTAGTATTTTTAGGGGCCAGCTTGCTGTAGAGTTATGCATAGAGCTGGATAAATCTGCTTTACACTTACTGAAACCATGTTTTGATTTGGCTTTTTATTTAAATTTACGTCTGTGACATTACATCCATAGAA
>NW_010345167.1:0-244 GCF_000700745.2 Antrostomus carolinensis
TGTTTATTTCCCAACTCTCTGCAAAGAGTGCAGAGCTGGACCTGCTGCGTCAGCCAGAGAGGTTCCTACATTGGGGATGTACTTCCATAACCTTACTGTCCTTCATCGTTTGGAAGGGGAAGGACAGTGCACTGCCAAAGTCCTTTCTAGTCTCCCAGCTTGACTTTGGGTAGACCAATTATAATGCAGTATTAAAGGAAAACTTGTTGATTTTGAGTGAACCAACACTGAACTGGAGGCCCCT
>NW_010345168.1:0-244 GCF_000700745.2 Antrostomus carolinensis
TGTCCATTTTTCCATCTGTGTGTCCATCTGTCCTTCTGTCCATCTGTCTGTTTTACTGTGTGTCCATCTCCATCCATCTGTATGTCCATCTGTGCGTCCATGTGTCAGTCTCTCTACCCATCCGTGTGTCTGTCCATGTGTCCATTGGTCTGTCCATTTGTCCATCCATCTGTATGTCTGTCCATCTGTGTCCGTCATTGTGTCTGTCTGCCTTGTCTGTGTGTCTGTCCATCTGTCAGTATGT
>NW_010345169.1:0-244 GCF_000700745.2 Antrostomus carolinensis
CTGCAGAGGGATAAGATCTCACTGCACATCTTGACTTCTCTAACTCCTGTCTGCCTTGGGCAGTCTTTGCCTCTAGACAGGGGCCAGGAATTACAACAGCTTTTCACCTACTATTTTCTTATTGGTTACTGATGCTCTGCACTGCTCTTTAGGCCATTTGGACTTCTATTAATGCTGTTTTATCCTATAATACTCATCACTGGTCAGGTCTCTCTTCACTAGAGCAGATCTAGCAACTGCAGAG
>NW_010345170.1:0-244 GCF_000700745.2 Antrostomus carolinensis
CCAGCAGGGATTCCCGTGGGATAAGCGTTACCTCTTTGTCCCCAGTTTGGATCCACCCAGCCCCGTCCAGCTGCCGACCCTCTCCCAGCTGATATCTTCCACCTGGGGGGAAAGCAGTGAGATGGGAGAAGGATTTGGGGTGCGCTGGCCTCACCTCAACATCTCGGAGCGATATTGGGGTAACCTGGTGCCCTCCAGACTGGGGTCAACACCAGGATGAACCACAGTGGAGCTGGTATGTGGA
>NW_010345171.1:0-244 GCF_000700745.2 Antrostomus carolinensis
AAACAGGGTGCCTGTGAAATCAGCACCGTGACGTGGCAGAGCATCCCAGGGAGCAGCTCTGTGCAAGGGGGACAGAAAGGTCCTCTGCAGTCTCTGCAGTGGCTCTGGCTCAGCACATGATGCCACGAGCCCCAGGTGACACGGGGACCCCAAATTCTGTCACTGGCTCTTTTTAGCCACTGTTGTTGCAAAAATGGGGATCAATGCAGGTGTCCATCTGACCCAATGAGCAGCTTCCTATTGC
>NW_010345172.1:0-244 GCF_000700745.2 Antrostomus carolinensis
CAAGATCTCAGGCATTGATCAAGAGCTTTGGACAAGAGCAGAACTGCTGACAGCAGGACAAGCATTAGCGTTACCGTCCAGGTGCATCTGTTTTTTTTCCTTTTGCCTTATTTTTTTAGCTACTTTTAAGGTTTATGGGTTGAAATGACTCATGGTTATCCTCCTTCTTTGTAAATTCCAGTTGCATTCAGGTAACATATCATCTTGGGAACCTCAAGAGCCTGCCCATGTATGGTAGCCCTGA
>NW_010345173.1:0-244 GCF_000700745.2 Antrostomus carolinensis
CTAGAATGCCCCTGATCTCCCCTCCATAAAAATATCACTGCAGTTCAAGTCAGGCACCTCTGTGTGTTTATTACCTTCCCAGAACCTTGGAAATTTCTTTTGCTCCTAGTAGAAAAATCACAATAGGACAGATAATAGGAAAAGTCATCAATGGAAAAGCAATTTTGAGATAAATTTTAGATGAGAATGATTAATGAAACAGAAATGTTATTTTCCAAGAGTTTTGATTTCTTCTCTCAGAGGA
>NW_010345174.1:0-245 GCF_000700745.2 Antrostomus carolinensis
AATAAAAAAAAAAAAAAATCATTTAACGTGGAAAATAAATGACACGACTGCAGAGCGGCTCTCCTAGCGTGCTCCTCCGGGTGGAGGCTGGGTTGCTTGGGTTTCTGCTCCATCTGCCTTCAAGCCCCCGGCCCTCCCCCTCTCCCCATTCCCCTCGCCCTGTCCAGACCTGGTGCTGAAAAGCTGTTTGCACCGAACAATTTCCTTGTCTGGTGAGAGAAAAAAATGGCAGGAGATGTGCCAGG
>NW_010345175.1:0-244 GCF_000700745.2 Antrostomus carolinensis
CCTACCTGATCTCATTTTAGGTTAAATGCATATCTAAGTGAAAAAGTAAGTACTAATGCAATCAAGAAAGAGGAGGTCCTTACAACTGTTGCAAATAAACCTTAAAAGACAGAGAGAGAACAAAGTAAATTAAATAAACCGAGCATATTTTCCAGAAAAAGGATATGTTTAATTAAAGATTGCCTGAAACTAATATTAAGTTTGTGCTACAACTGTCCGTGTTGGGCTTTTATCACGATCAAGC
>NW_010345176.1:0-245 GCF_000700745.2 Antrostomus carolinensis
TGCTCACTCTTCCTGATGATTTTCTTGTCTTTTATGTTCTTGGAAATAGTTCCCAAGATTAGTTGTTTTATCATCTTCCCAGGGATGAAGGCTGACCAGCCTGGAGCTCCCAGGTCTTCCCTATTCCTGATCCCTCTACTGCTACCCTATCCATGGAACTGGCATTAACACTGTGCTTGTTGACCATAGTAGCCATTCTTGTGGCTTTATTTAGTTTTGTTTGTTTGTTTGTTTGGGTTTTTGTT
>NW_010345177.1:0-245 GCF_000700745.2 Antrostomus carolinensis
AAGGTATTGAAGCTGATGGATACCATTAATTTGATTTCAGTATCTTCTGATTTAAGTATATATTTTGTTAGGAGGAAAATGCAAAAATGATATTTGACTTTGGTAATCAGTAAAAGGGTTGAACTTGAAATTATTTTGGTGAAGCTGTGCTTTTGTTTGGTTTGTTTTTCCCCAGGATTGATCTGTATCCTGTGCTGGAATTTAGAACTTGCATCACCTAATTCCCTTTGCTATACGCAGGAATC
>NW_010345178.1:0-245 GCF_000700745.2 Antrostomus carolinensis
GTGGCCTCAGGGCTGCCAGCCCTCCTCTTTGAGGCTTGACGATGTACCTCAGGGGAGTGTTGGCTACCCCAGCTGGGAGTGGAGGGCCAGGGTCATCCTGGGCCTCTTCTTGCTCCCCATGGGTGGGAACGGGGACAGAGCAGGGGCTGCCAGGACGCCCATGAAGGGCAGCCAATGACATGCGGGGGAGCTCTTCTGCCTCAGGCCTGTCAGAGCTGCTGGAGGAGGCTGGACTCGGGGCAGGA
>NW_010345179.1:0-245 GCF_000700745.2 Antrostomus carolinensis
TTTGGAGGGCAGAAGTGGTGCATTGCAGAGAAGCAGCTCTCACAAGAACAGACAAACAAAGTGCACCCTGAGATGACAATGTGGGGAAACTGAGCCAAGGGGCACCAGACTGCACCATTGTGTGCATGGTCCTCGGAGAGACACGGGTGGTGGGAGGCAGACTTCCGTCTCTCTGTCTTTTCCCTGGGCATGGTTCTGGCTGTGCTGTGGACACGATGGTGGGATAAAGGGGAGATTCCACTGAA
>NW_010345180.1:0-245 GCF_000700745.2 Antrostomus carolinensis
TTTTTTCTCTTTTGAACTAGGAAAGGGCAGGACGGGTCCCGGGGAGCGAGGCACGTTCCTGGCTGCGTGCAGGGGCCGTGCCCAGGGCCAGCATCCAGCACCTGGGGTGTTGCTGAGCTGAGGTCCCACAGGAGCAGCCCTGTGAGTGACAAACCACAGCAGACACGACACGTGGCCTGTCTGGCATTTAAAAAAAAATTTAAAAATTGTGGACAAATAGCTCAGAATGAGGGATTTCTTCTTAA
>NW_010345181.1:0-245 GCF_000700745.2 Antrostomus carolinensis
AAGGCTGCAATGAGGTCTCCCCGGAGCCTTCCCTGCTCCATTTCCCCCTCAGTGTGAGGAACGGGGCAAGATTAGAGGGTTTCTGTTGGGACCAGAGTCACTCCCCGGCCCTCAGCCTTTAAAACATTTTAAAACAAAAGGGAGGGGTGAGTTTTACCCAGCCAAGCTCGAGCCTTACGTGCTCCACATTAACAACTCATCTCAAAAGCGACCCCCAGCCCAACCCTTGCCAAGGACGGGCGCTG
>NW_010345182.1:0-245 GCF_000700745.2 Antrostomus carolinensis
GTTCTAGTTTCTGCCCTTTGCCTTCCTGCAAGCCATCTTGCTCTCCTGTCTTTCAGTGCCACTGTTTATGAAAATCTGGAGGGGAATTTCATTCAGTCATTGCCTCTCTTCACCCTGGAGAAGAGAAGGCTCAGGGGGGTCCTCATCACAGTATTCCAGTACCTAAAGGGCAGCTACAAACAGGAGGGAGGCTCTCTCTTCATAAGGAGCCACATGGAAAAGACAAAGAGCAATGGGTACAAGTT
>NW_010345183.1:0-245 GCF_000700745.2 Antrostomus carolinensis
GATGCTGTGCTGGTGCTGTGGAGAACATCGCCCCAGGAGCTGGCAAAGACCATCGGCCTGGTGCTGCACTGTAGCCAGCAGATCCAGAAGAAGTATGGGAGTCGTGGCACACACGTGGGAGAGAAACTCCAGCTGAAGGTAGTTACAGGTGCTGTGCCAGGTGCAGGTTCTTGGCACTCTCCCGTGCCACAGGCTGCTTCTTACCAGCAGGGAATGTGGGCATCCCTACTGGGACTAGTGCCAAA
>NW_010345185.1:0-245 GCF_000700745.2 Antrostomus carolinensis
GTCCAGGCTCTGGAATGCCATCACCCCTCCGTGAGGTGCTCCCTGAAGTCATTTTGGCCTGAGTTTGTATAATTTTAGTTTTCATCCTCCTCAATATCCACAGAAAACAAATAATGGGGGAAAAAAAACCCAAAAAACCTGCTCCAGAGAACAGACTGATGCATAACATGGTCCACACCACATGGATCCATGGTCATGGGTCTACCAGCATGCCAAAGTCACAGCTCAAGGCTATGCCACCTTGG
>NW_010345186.1:0-245 GCF_000700745.2 Antrostomus carolinensis
GTAGCACCTTCTCCTCCTATGACCCCAGGAAACCACCAGTGAAGAGTAAGTACAAACTGCAGAACATCCCTGGGGTCTCCTAGAGCTTCTCCTTTACAAATACACAAATCTGCTGCTGCTGCTGTAAGAGAAATCCAGGCTGTGCAGGAGGGTTGATGTTGGTGGCCTCTCTCCTCTCCCTAACGATTGGGTAAAGGCTTGTCAAGCTCCTTGCACAAGAAAAAGTCCAGGGGAACATCTGATTC
>NW_010345187.1:0-245 GCF_000700745.2 Antrostomus carolinensis
TGTCCCCATCCTGTCCCCATTGTGTCTCCATCGTGTCCCTGTCCCCATGTCCCCATCCACCCCCCATGTCCTCATCGTGTCCCCATCCATCCCCATGTCCTCATCCCCGTGTCCCCATCGTGTCCCCATCCACCCCCCATGTCCTCATCCCCATGTCCCCATCCTGTCCCCATCATGTCCCCATCGTGTCCTCATCATGTCCCCGTCCCCATGTCCCCATCCATCCCCATGTCCTCATCCCTGTG
>NW_010345188.1:0-245 GCF_000700745.2 Antrostomus carolinensis
GACAGCTGAGCCTCTAAATCACTGATGTCGCAGGATGTTGTTTT
The DNA here is from genome assembly GCF_000700745.2 of Antrostomus carolinensis. NCBI lineage: Eukaryota > Metazoa > Chordata > Aves > Caprimulgiformes > Caprimulgidae > Antrostomus > Antrostomus carolinensis. The sequence goes on from NW_010345188.1 coordinate 45, forward strand.
TAGGGACCTGAGGAAGCTTTAAATCACTGAGAAATGATACACCACCTGTAGGAGCGGCCACATGGTGATGGGGAAGCTGAGGCTCAATGTGCCAGTCGGCTGCAGAACATGGTGTGTGCCCTGGGCATCCACCTGCCCCCCAAGCTGCTTCCCTCACTGCTCGGGGGATGCCAGCGGTAGCCAACTGCACAGCCAGGAGAG
>NW_010345190.1:0-245 GCF_000700745.2 Antrostomus carolinensis
AATGAAATAAGTGAGGGTTTGGGGTTTTTTTAACAATAATACATTCAAAACACCACTGAAGATATAGAACAGGCAGCTATAAACCCCCAGGTTTTACACTGAACAACAACAGTTTACTCAACTTTTCCCCTGGACTGTTTTCCTTCTCCAGATCATGGGATCATCTCCTCAGTAACTGACAAGTGCACACAGCAAACTCACTTAAGAAATACAGCAAATGGAAGTAATAAAAGACACCCTCTGCT
>NW_010345191.1:0-245 GCF_000700745.2 Antrostomus carolinensis
AGAGGCTGTAGCCAGGCTGGAGCGGGACAAGGACGACCTACGGAGAGGTACAGCGCTGTCCCCTCCCAGGCCCCTGGGGATTTGCAGGAGAAGCCTGGAGTCCGTGGACAAACCCTGGTCCCTGCTCGTCGCGCCAGGGCTGTTCCCTGCAGGGAGACTCAGCCCAGGCAGCGGGAGCTGGTTGTCCATGTCCTCTCCCTGCCTCCTCCCTGCCGAAGCACAGCAGGACACCCTCACTGCAGGGA
>NW_010345192.1:0-245 GCF_000700745.2 Antrostomus carolinensis
CAAAAAGGCTAATTGCCTTTATAAGGGCTCTTCTAAGATGAAGGGAAAAATCATAAATCTTCTGCAAAACTGTTGTCTTCATACAAAGTATTTGACCCCTTCTGGGAAACTTAATTAAACAAGACTATCACATTGTCAAATACACTCTATGTAGTGTTTAGCTACATCAAGTAAATGGGACAAAATTTGGTATAAACTCGAAGAAGTATAAGTAGGAATTATTAAATTTCAGGAATCCACATGAT
>NW_010345193.1:0-245 GCF_000700745.2 Antrostomus carolinensis
GATATTGGGTTAAAACACCTTGATATTGGGTACAAACCCCCCGATATTGGGTAACCCCCCCCCATCCCGCGGCTGCGATGAACCCAGAAGGAATCACGGGGCGTTTTGAGGGCAGAAAGGGCAGTTTTGGTGCTGCTGTGGTGCGGGGGGGCCGGTCCCAGCCCCCCTGGCTCTGCCCACTCCTTGTTTTTCCTGTTAATTTCCTTCCTGAACCAAACCCGGAGCCGCTGGCGGAGGAACCGGGG
>NW_010345194.1:0-245 GCF_000700745.2 Antrostomus carolinensis
CTTGGGATTTGGGGGTCAGGAGCTGGGTTGAGGTGTCACAGAGCAGGGTCAGGGGTCACAGATTAGTCTCAGAAGTCAGGAGTTGGGTGTTGGGAACACGGGTAATGGGTTAGGATCAAAAATCAGGAGTTGGGTCAAGGGTCTGGGGTCAGTGGTCCCCAGTCAGGGTCACTGATTGTGGAGGGGTTTCTGCCTTTGGGCAAGAGTTGAAACACAAAATCTGATGGATGTTTCACTTGCCAAAA
>NW_010345196.1:0-245 GCF_000700745.2 Antrostomus carolinensis
CGTCCTTGGGCAGCTGCGGGTCTCTGGGACATAGACAGCCCTCACTGCGCTCTGGGGAAGGTGCCGGTCCCGCTGCTGTGAGGGAAGTGGTGGAATGTGCCTCGTGTCTCCCCATCCCGCGTGTCGACGGGATGTTCAGCGCCGCTTTGGTCGCCCACAGGTGGAAGGTGGGATGGAGTCAGTTGGCAGCAGGAGTCTGCCCGTGTGAGAAGGAAAGGTTCCAGGCGCTTCTCAGTGATGCCCAA
>NW_010345197.1:0-245 GCF_000700745.2 Antrostomus carolinensis
GCTATCTTCCAAAGGTTTTAAAAGTGTCCAGAACACATCACACATCTGAATTGCTCATACGGATATAGTATGTTTTGGGAAATCAATATGTATAACAAGACTGGATAGCAGAAAAAACAAACAAACAAAAAAACTCAAACCACAACAACAAAACTGAGAACCACTGTTTCCTGATATAGGAGTAAGATGCTGTTTTTCATAGAATGTCTCCTTTCTTTTTGCAAGGGCAGGTAGTGACAGAACAA
>NW_010345198.1:0-245 GCF_000700745.2 Antrostomus carolinensis
ATTGTTTTCTGTTTTTGTCTGCAGTAAGGAGGTGTTTGGTGGTTGTTTTTGCTTGAGCACAGCAGGCTTAATTACAGGTGGAATGGGTATTTGTAGGTACATTTTACAAAAGAGGTGAAGTAGTTTTTAAGTTGGAGGAAAATCTTAAACGGTTTCTGTGAGGCTGTTGGACACTTAATTGCTTTTTGAGTTGATACAGTACTTGGTGGATTTCTAGAAAATGAATATGAATCCAAGGTAAAGTG
>NW_010345199.1:0-245 GCF_000700745.2 Antrostomus carolinensis
GTGGGAATCCAGGGGGTTGTGCCCAGGGTCCTACTCCCAGACTCAGTGCCAGGGAAGGTGACTGCTACAAAGCAAAGCCTGTAAACATGAGGTCCCCTCTCTCTGCACACCGGTTTGGAAGAGAGGGGGGTTCCTGCCCGCTGTGGGCCTGGGGAGGAGGAGCATGGGGGTCATCTGTAAGGGGGGGGACTGACACAAACAGGATGGCCACAGCTGGGGCAGGGCTGGCAGCACTGGCTTATAAA
>NW_010345200.1:0-245 GCF_000700745.2 Antrostomus carolinensis
AATCTGCGCTTCCCCTGCCCAGCCTGAGTGCAGGTGGGGCATGTGCTGGGCATGGCCGGAGATTGGCATGGCCAAAATCCTCCAGCATTTACATCTGCTCATGGCTTTGGGTAGCACAAATCACAGAACACCCATGGCAGCTGACAAATGGCATTTCTTGCAGATTGCTACGGCCGCACTGCTGATCCACGAATACACAAGAATCGATTTCAGCTGAAGAATGTCATTTATTACAAATTGCTACA
>NW_010345201.1:0-245 GCF_000700745.2 Antrostomus carolinensis
CTGTGCCCAGCTGCACAGAGAAGCTGACACCAGCTGCAGTGGCTACAGCAGGCACCGCCCTGGGACACAGGGAACAAGGGACACCTTGTGCAGGAATTCTTTAGCTCTAACTTCTGGAAGGCCTTCCCACATGGACTGCCACGTGTCGGAGGCTGTGGGCAGCGGATCGGGCGAAGGCCTGAACTCCCTCAGTCCCTGTCCCCCAGGACATTTCCAGCCCTTCAGGATCACCAGCACTCACCCCC
>NW_010345203.1:0-245 GCF_000700745.2 Antrostomus carolinensis
AGAAGCTGTGACACTCCCACCCCCCCCTTGAACCTGAACCCCGGAGCTCACAGGGGGGTGGGACCATCACCCCAAGATGCTCCCCTCACAGCTGGGACCGAGAGGAGCCCCCACCCCAAACCCCAACTCACCCCCCGGGATCAGGGAGGGGGGGGACGGGCAGGGGCTGGGGGTGGCACCTGCTCCTTTTGGGGCAGAAAAGCCATTTCCCCTCCGTGCCTCAGTTTCCCCATCAGCCGGAGCTC
>NW_010345204.1:0-245 GCF_000700745.2 Antrostomus carolinensis
GGGACAGCGACAATGGGACAGGGACACTGAGGGACAGCGGGGACAGCAGGGACAGGGACACTGGGGACGGCGACAGGGACACTGAGGGACAGCGGGCACAGGGACAGTGAGGGACAGCAACAGCGACACTGCGACAGCGACACTGAGGGGACACCAGGGACAGCGGCACTGCGACACCGACAGGGACACTGAGGGGACAGCGACACTGGGGACAGCGACACTAAGAGGACAGCAGGGACAGCAAC
>NW_010345205.1:0-244 GCF_000700745.2 Antrostomus carolinensis
CTTAATCGGTTCCGAGGAGGAGCCAAGCCTTAATTAGGTGCAGCTTTCTGGCGAGTTTTATGGCCCACCTGAGACTGGCTCCCCACTGTCAGCGGTACCTCTAACCTGTGCTCACCGTCCCTGGGCGGGGATGTCCCTCTACCCGCTTACACTTCGCCTGTAGAGCAAAAGCTGGGACTTCCCACCGGCCTCTGCCAACCTCATCCTTCCACCAGAACAACTGTCTTTTCAGAAGGGAAACTAA
>NW_010345206.1:0-245 GCF_000700745.2 Antrostomus carolinensis
AGGGGCTAAGCCAGAGAGCAGGGTGCTCCCAGGGGTGTCCAGGAGCGGGTGAGCAGCCCGTGGGGCGGTCGGTACCTGGGAAGGTGCTCAGCGGGAGGTGAGCCTCGGTGTGGTGCCCCGTGCACACCAGCACAGCGTCGAACACGGCCGCCTCCTGCTTCCCCTCGCTCTCCGTCACCACCTCCCACTGGCCCGTGGTGGCGAAGTCGGGACGCTTGGACACGCGGCACACGCTGGTCTGGGCG
>NW_010345207.1:0-245 GCF_000700745.2 Antrostomus carolinensis
CCCTTCCTGCCGGGGAAGGGAAAGTGGCAGCAAAAGACAGACCTTCACACGGTCATGGACTCTGGCAGCCTGTGAAATACCCCTGATGCTGTTGAAGGACAACCTGCAAACCCCCCTGTGTGGGTCTCAGTCTTGCTGGGTGACTGGGAAAGCTGAAGGAGAGCATCAAGGTGCCCACGCACGGTGGCCCTGGTGGAGGGAGTGGCTGGGGCAGGCGGGGGGATGGCTGTGGTCTGCCTGGGACC
>NW_010345208.1:0-245 GCF_000700745.2 Antrostomus carolinensis
ATTTTCCCAGTAACCATTCAAGAAAGCAATATTAAACTACACATTCAAAAGTAAGCTGTGTTCTACAGATAGGTTTGTATTTAAGGTTCAGGATCGAGGCAGTGCCTGTCCCTTTATCTGAATCCCACATGACCCAAAGTCTAGGTCCTTACCACACAAAAAGAGCATCAGTTGCTTTCCCTTGTCCTCTGACTCAGGATGGGAGGGTCCCTGGCATTCACCCAGATACAAACCTCTAGAAGTCA
>NW_010345209.1:0-245 GCF_000700745.2 Antrostomus carolinensis
TGGGCAGGACCAGGGCTCAGCATGGAGGGCATCCTCTTTAATGTCAAAAGCTCTGCCCAGGGCAGCTGTTGGCTTGGGGGGCAGGTGTGGGGGTCCTTCTCCTCCTCCTCCTCAGTCACTGAGGAGACCAGCTCCACTGCAGGTAAGTCCACACTGGAAAGGGGAATCACAGCAAAGAGGACCAGCCAGGGCTCTTTTAGGGGCTTTTTTGGGACTTTCCCAAGGCAGAACGTGGCCGGGCTGTG
>NW_010345210.1:0-245 GCF_000700745.2 Antrostomus carolinensis
CCCCCCGAAAAACACAACAAAAACCCCCAAACCCACCCCTGATTCAAACCAGACGAGTGCAGGGGCATCTCCCTGCAGTGAGTGCAGCCACAGCAGGACCAGCTCCCTCCTCACGAAACAAACCCCAGTCCTTGGACACCACTGGGGCAACCTGCCCGGCTGCGGGGCCACTGCCAGAGGGACAGGGCCCCGGGGAGCAGAGCCCAGCAGAGCCTCAGGGAGATGAGGGGAGGGGAGAGGGGAGG
>NW_010345212.1:0-245 GCF_000700745.2 Antrostomus carolinensis
CGCCGCTCCCAATTACCTTCCCTGTAAGCCGGGCCGCATCGCCGGGCCCTGCTGACGGTTCTCCTTAAATGCTTTTTAAATGAGAGGTGCCGAGCCTTGGTCCTAATCCAGAGCCCTCCGTTTGCCGCGGGTCACCGGGCTGACCCTGCCTCTCATTTGTGCCGTGCCAGTTGCGCGCTGCTCCGCGGTGACACGGACCGAGTTTGACAAGTCGGACGGGAGCGCGGGAGGGACACACACTTCCT
>NW_010345213.1:0-245 GCF_000700745.2 Antrostomus carolinensis
TTTGTTTGTTTGTTTTCAAGAAAAAAACACATGACTGCCAAGCAAGCTACCAACAGAAATGAGAGAGCACACACCAGGTCTCAAGGAACTGAGCTCAAAACTCAGAGCATGCAGGAGACGGGTCTGCTCACCGAACAGCTCAGCTCTCCGAAGAGCATCTGCACCTCATGGTGAGACGTTCAGATGCTCTCTCATTAGTAAAGGTCAGAAACCAGCATTAATTTCACTTATAAAAATACATGGTG
>NW_010345214.1:0-245 GCF_000700745.2 Antrostomus carolinensis
CTCAATGATCTTTCAATGCTCTTGGGAGTCTAGAGAGGTCTCAGTTGACTGGAAGATGGCAAATGTAGTCCTAATCTTCAAGAAGAAGAACAGGGAAGACCCTAGCAACTACAGTCCCATAAGTCTCAGTACTGTGCCTGGCAAAATTACGAAGCAGATTATTCTGGGAATTATTGAAAAAACACCTGGAAGACAGTGCAGTCATTGGTTCCAACCAACATGGGATCATGAGAGGAAAGTCCTGC
>NW_010345215.1:0-245 GCF_000700745.2 Antrostomus carolinensis
GCTCCTAAAAGGAACCCTGGCTCTGTCCTAGCTAAAATCCAGGACAATAATTATCAGAAATAAAATATGCCATTAAGTCACACATAGCACATTCATTCACCGCCCTCCGACAGAGCCCGGTTCACTCTCTGATAATGATCCCAGAGGAGCAACGATCCCAAAACCACTGTCCCGGAAAAGCAAGAGTCAGAGAGCGAGAGACACCCCCATTCACGTACTGAACATGACATTATATGATATGGAAT
>NW_010345216.1:0-245 GCF_000700745.2 Antrostomus carolinensis
TTTCCAACCAAAATAATTCTATGATTCTATGGTCTTGAGGCAAGACCTCAAGGGGTCCATTAACATATAGTTATGTAGTTTTGATGGAATTTCTTCCAGCCAGGAGCAGCTTATCCAAACATCTGGAGCAACTAAGCAGCAAGTCCCACAGGAGCACAGAGGCCAGGATGAAATAGCACCAGTATTTCTCTTCTCTTCCCTGTAAAGCACTAAGCTTTCTAGGAAATGGCCTTGAAAAAAAAAAA
>NW_010345217.1:0-245 GCF_000700745.2 Antrostomus carolinensis
TTATTGAAAAACCCCCAAATAACTGTCTCTCCTTTGCCCCAAGAAGCAACAATTATTTCTAGAGCTTTTTCAAAAGCATTTTCCAGCTCAAGCCATAACTCTACTGGACAACACAAGTGATCTGGATTGGCTACAAACCACAAGAAAGCAATGATGCAAGAGTACAGGCCACAACACTTAAAGAACAATAATGATAATGAAAGGTGAGGACTGTAATTCTGTCAAAGCAACTACTGGACAGACAT
>NW_010345218.1:0-245 GCF_000700745.2 Antrostomus carolinensis
CCCCAGCTGTGCTCTTCAAACCCCCTGAGGAGCAGCAAGAGGCTGGTCGCTGAGAACTGATGATGTGTTGATTTCTCTTGAAAGGTTTTGTGGCGATACACGGGAGAGGTGCCCCCCAACCTGCCCAAGAACGTCAAGCTCCTCAAATGGCTGCCACAGAATGATCTCCTGGGTAGGTCTGAGATACCTTGAGTGATACCAGCGTGTTTCTTTTCATCTGACAATGCCGTTGTAAGCAGCAGTCT
>NW_010345219.1:0-245 GCF_000700745.2 Antrostomus carolinensis
CACCCTTGGTTCCATGAGGTTCCTGCAGCAGGACTTCCCCTATGGCACAGCAGAGCTCATCTGTTCTGTCCATCAGCTGGGGCCATCACTCAGGGCATCTTCCCCCTCTCAGGAATTGCTGAGATAACCCAGGCTGGACATCTGTCCTGTCCTGAGTTCTCTCTGGTGCCAGGCAGGTGGAATTCCCAGCTGACCATGAACATCTTGCCTTGAGAGCAGACTGAAGGGAGATAAGCCTTGAATTT
>NW_010345220.1:0-245 GCF_000700745.2 Antrostomus carolinensis
CTCTCCAGGCTGAACAACCTCAACTCTCTGAGCGTTTCTTCATAGGATAAAGGAGCTTCATGTATAAAGATTAAAATCAATTTCCTCTCACCATTAAAACAAAACATGCTTCTCTTCTAGTGATTAGGATATATTAGTGGATATATATTCTTGAGATGAATGTTCGTACAGCATACTGTGATGGTTTAACCTTGGCTAGCAGCAAAATATCTACTCAGCTGCTCACTCACTCCTGCCCTTCAGCA
>NW_010345221.1:0-245 GCF_000700745.2 Antrostomus carolinensis
TCTGGGGCTTGCCCACCTCTGTGGGTGTGCCCTGTGTTATGAGCAGGCTTTTAACAGAGCATTTGAGCGGCTCCAGAGGGGTAGGAGAGAGGCACTCCAGACATTTTTCTGGATGCGTTCAGAGATGCTAAGGGGTACAGGAATGAGAAACTAGGCAGAGTTAATCCATGCTAAAGGTCTTTATTTGAAAGATATGTTCACCAATTGATTTGTTTCAACATCTGAATCATCAAACAGGAAGCTGT
>NW_010345222.1:0-245 GCF_000700745.2 Antrostomus carolinensis
CTTACTGCCTTCTCTGGAGACATCTCCTGGAGGAGATGGATCTCCACTCCAGCCAATATGGTCCACACCCATCAGGCACAGCCATGGCCAAGTGCACTAATGCCAACACCCATTAACAGTTCTCACTAATTACAGATCCCCACAGCACCTGACACTAGAAGATCCCCAGGAGTTGGGAGCACATCCCACCATCCAAAGACACCAAGAGCCTCGTTACATACCTGCTGCCCAGCGCAGAGCTGCCG
>NW_010345223.1:0-245 GCF_000700745.2 Antrostomus carolinensis
TAAGCCCTGAAGTCCCACCAGCATCCAAGCCGCCTGATTAAGGGCTTGTCAAGGGTTCATCAACCTACGTGATTCCCTGCTCCTTTTGCTTAGCGTGATTTGTTAGTTGGAACAAAAACATCAGCTTTGAGTTGCCTTTCAAAGCTGGTCAGCAGGGATGGTGTCTGTGCTTTCTGGATTGGCTTGATGGTCTGCACTGGACCCCTCAGCTCTGAGAACAGAACCCATCATCTGTGGGGAGCTGA
>NW_010345224.1:0-245 GCF_000700745.2 Antrostomus carolinensis
CCTGAGCCCCGGGTGCCACAGGTGCAGCAGGAACGAGCCTTCCTCCCCGAGAGACCCTTCCTCTCCTTCAAGCGGGTGCTGGGGGAGATGGGGGACCCTCTGGCCTCCACCGTCCAGCTCATCTCCTTCTACTCCCTCTCCAAAGGCTTTGGGGGGTGAGTGTTGTCCCCTCAAACATCTCCAGACCCCCTCAAGAACCCCCTTTCCCACCATCTCCACCCCACTGCTGGCCCAGGGGTGGTTTC
>NW_010345225.1:0-245 GCF_000700745.2 Antrostomus carolinensis
ACAGGACACACACGGGACATGGGACACGGGGGACACACGGGGGACACGGGGGACACAGGGACACACGGGGACACATGGAGGGGACACACACAGGACACACGGGACATGGGACACAGCGGGACACACACAGGGACACACGGGGGACACACAGGGAACACGCAGGGGACACGCAGGGGACACGCAGGGGACACATAGGGACACACGGGGACACAGGGGGGGACACACAGGGACACATGGGGGACACA
>NW_010345226.1:0-245 GCF_000700745.2 Antrostomus carolinensis
TTTTTTTTTTTTTTTTTTAATTTTAGCTTTAAAATAACACTTTTAACAGCAGTATCCTTCTTTCCTTCTTGATATAACTTCATTTCCCTTGAGACTCTTAATAAGAATTTCTGATCGGGTACAACATATAGTCTTTTTCACTTACACAGCTAGATGTCAGCTTTTAGGACGAAGGAAAATATTAAAAGAAGATCTGTGTGAATACTCCAGGTCTAACAGTGTTTAAATTTATGAACTTATATACC
>NW_010345227.1:0-245 GCF_000700745.2 Antrostomus carolinensis
CTTATTCGTTTTTTGTCATCTCCAGTTTAGGGTCCCTTTCTAGAATTAGCCCTTGGTCCATAACCAGGTACCACTTTTGTGAAGAGGCTCCGTGAAGATACAGAGGTCATGCCTGACAACTGGAAAGCAGATCCTAACTGAACAAGCTCAGAAAGGAAGGTTAATACAAAAACTCCGTAATTTCTACGATTGAGAACCAGCCTCAGGATTTCTGGGGTCTGACTTACCATCTTTTAAATCAATAA
>NW_010345228.1:0-246 GCF_000700745.2 Antrostomus carolinensis
AGGGGGTGCCCAGCACGGCCGAGCCCCGCAGGTACCCTGAGGGTGACAGATGGGTGTCAGGGCAGGGCTGGGTCCACCCAGGGACCTGCAGCCACCCTGGGGACCTACGCCCATGCTGGGGTCCTACACCCAGCCCAGGGACCTGCACCAAGCCCAGGGACCCGTGCCCAGCCAGGGGACTTGCACCTGTGCTGTGGTCCTGCACCCACCCTGGGGTCCTGCACCCGCCCGGGGGGAACCTACACC
>NW_010345229.1:0-246 GCF_000700745.2 Antrostomus carolinensis
AAAACACCAATAAAACATAGGTCATCATTAGGAAGGATACTGAGAGCAAGTCAAACGGGGGCATTTTGCCACGGCATAAAACCTTGGTGTGCTCATATCTGAAGTGTTATTTGCAGCTCTGGTCTCTGTACTGCAAGAGGACAGACTAGAGCTAGAGACAGTCCAAAGAAGGGCAAATAAAATGATCAAGGGAGTGGAACAGCTGCCATGTGAGCAGAGATTAAAAATGCTGGGACTCTTCAGTTT
>NW_010345230.1:0-246 GCF_000700745.2 Antrostomus carolinensis
CTGCAAGTACCACTTTGCCAGAGGTGTTCCAGAGAAAAGCTCTGGCAAGTCCAGGGGCCGGATTTCCACGTTGGGGAAGCAGCTCAGCAACGAAAAGCCCCAGTGGTTGGGTAAGGAGGCGTTACTGTTTGCCAAACCTTTCATGAGCACCACGACCCTTGTCTCAGGGTGCGTCCTGGCCGCTGACTCCACAGAGCATGTGAACAGGTAACTTGGACTAGTTTGCTCTGAGGTCTCCACAAAAAA
>NW_010345231.1:0-246 GCF_000700745.2 Antrostomus carolinensis
GTTTTGGAGGTTTCCTGGTGAAGGTTGTGCTCCCTCCCCAGGGGCTGCGTGGGCAGGAGGGTCCCGCTGTCCCACATGTGTGTCCCGGGGACAGCACCAGGCTCCCCCCGCTCTGCTGCCCGGGAACTGTCTGTCCGTCCATCTGTCTGTCTGTCTGTCCATCCATCCCAGTGGCATTTTGCTCCCTGGTGCCCAACAATGTCCAAGCTGCCTTCTAAGCCCAGGATCGGGAAAGAGCGGGATCAG
>NW_010345232.1:0-246 GCF_000700745.2 Antrostomus carolinensis
TTTTTTTTATGATTCATCTTCAGAGAATTTATATTCCACATAAACAAGGTAACCAGAAGTTGGTAGGAAAATCTTACTGTTTAAATTTTGCAGGTAAGGGAAATCAAATTCCAATTGGGAAATCTGCCCAAGACCATAAAAGACATATGTAATATGGCATAGAGTTGAAAGTGGATATTTGACATATCAGATATCTACCTGATACAAGTGAAAGTAGAAATTATTTAACTTGAATAAAAAGGATGT
>NW_010345233.1:0-246 GCF_000700745.2 Antrostomus carolinensis
GACCTCAGGAGATCTCTAGTCCAACCTCCTGCCCACACAGCATCAGCTGTGATATGAGACCAGATTGCTCAAGGCTTTGTCTGGTTGGGTCTTGATAACTCCAAGGGCGGAGAGTGCACAGCCTCTCTGGGGTTGATGCACAGTAACTTAAAGTTAGAATCTAATTAGTTAGCTAAAAGTCTGACCAGTTGAATACAAAGTCTCCAACCAAACCATGGTGGAATGTGAATGCTGATTTAAGAATGG
>NW_010345234.1:0-246 GCF_000700745.2 Antrostomus carolinensis
CTGTGCCGCGCCGTGGCCGGTGCCGTACTGCTGGGTCCTGCCTCCCTGCCCCTTCCCGGGGCACCGGGAGTCACCGAGCACCCGGCTCCCTGCCCAGGCTGAGGCTCCCACGGTGCTCGGGGGCTTGAGACCTGCACCTCAGCAGAGCTCAGCCCTTCCCCGGGGCTTTTCCAGAGCCAAGGCCTGGGAGGTGCAGGGGGGCTGGGGGCTTCTGCCACCACAGGGGACGGTGCTGCGGCCACTGGC
>NW_010345235.1:0-246 GCF_000700745.2 Antrostomus carolinensis
TGATCCAGCATCAAAACAAAGCTGCTAATATAAAGAAATAACTGTTCTAATATCCAGTATCTCATGAACCACAAGGAAGGATAATTAATACAGCCTCAGATGAAATTTAAGAAAATAAAACTAATTAAGCTAGGACTTGTGCAACCGATTTTGCCAGAAAAATAAGAGTCATACAGGTAGATATGATCCATCTCCAGATCTACAAAACTGCTTAAGTTTTAGGTGCATTCATACACAAATAAAAAG
>NW_010345236.1:0-246 GCF_000700745.2 Antrostomus carolinensis
CCTGTAACTCGCGACCGTTCGTGTGCTGCCGCTAGCAGCGCGCCCTGCGGACTGGCCCCCCGCCCCCGCCATCCATCTGCGTGGGGTGGGCGTGAAATTCCCTCGTGTTCCTCCTGTGGGCTACGTTTGCGTTAAAGCAGCGTCTCCAAGGGTGAGGGGGGGGAAATGGTGCCGTTTTACCTCCATGAAGTGCGCACGCTGCTGATTGCCAGGGGCTGGCGTGGTGCACAGGTACCGCTCTGCAGA
>NW_010345237.1:0-246 GCF_000700745.2 Antrostomus carolinensis
CTGGCACTACCCGGGGGTGCAGCCCCCCTCCTCCGGGACTTGGCAGAGGGTGACCCCCATCTCTCTCATCTGCAGGCTCGGCCGGTGGTGGAGACTCAAAGAAGCCAAGAACAGCATCTGCATCATCCCCCTGAAGCGGAGAGCTGCAGCCCCCAACCCCGATGCCCCTGACAGCTCCTAGTCCCCCAGCCCCAGAGCCAGGTCGTTAAACCCCTGTCCCGGGAGCTGTGCCCCATGTCCTTTATG
>NW_010345239.1:0-246 GCF_000700745.2 Antrostomus carolinensis
AAACCCATGGAAGTGCTTATCAAACTGGAAGTTAGAGATCTAATTCCCTTTTTTAATGATAGTCCTGAAAACCTCCTTCACTTCTTTTACTCTGCTCTCCCAAATCAGTCAGTCACACAAGCATCAGTAACTGCTACAGCTGATACTACTAAGAAATCCAGCTCTAAGAACAATAAAGACATTAAAATTTTGCTTTCCAGGAGAAATGGGAGAAACTCTTTCCTCCTACCATTCTTTGGAGGATGA
>NW_010345240.1:0-246 GCF_000700745.2 Antrostomus carolinensis
GAGGTTTTGGGTGCTGGCTGCAAGATGTAGGGTGCAGGGTGTAAGGTTTTGGGTGCTGGGTGCCAGATCTGGGAGTTGGGTGCCAGGTTAGGGGTGCTGGGTGCCAGTTGTGGCGTTCTGGGTGCCAGTTTTGGGGTGCCAGCTGCTGGGTGCCAGGTTTTGGGTGCTGGGTGCTAGTTGTGGGGTTCTAGGTGCCAGATTTGGATGCTGGTTGCCAGGTGGGGTGTCCTGGGTGCCAGTTTTGGG
>NW_010345241.1:0-246 GCF_000700745.2 Antrostomus carolinensis
CTCACCACCTGGCACCAAAACCTGAAACCTCCTAGGCAGGACTTGGCCAGCAGCTCAACCCACAGGTCATTCCAGCCCATCACAAAACCACCCTTGGCTCTGCTTGCCTCCAAAGCACACGGGTTGCACGGTCCCAGGTCACGCTCTTTCCTCCGTGTGACCCAGGCCAAGCCAGCTGGGGCAGAATGCTTGAAAAGAGACAGGCCTGGCTGGCTGCCTCGTCCAAATCTTCCTTCTCTCCTCACA
>NW_010345242.1:0-246 GCF_000700745.2 Antrostomus carolinensis
GAAGAGGCTCCCTGTGTCACAGGGAACGGATGCTGTGAAATAAGGACAAAACCTCAGCACAGGAACCAAGCTCTGCCAGCCAGGTCTGGCCAGGTTCCTGCTCCCCTGTCACACCTGTGTCACCCTGAAGGGAGTCGACATTTTTCCAACATATATTTTTCCTAAAGAAGCACTACGGAGAAGGCCCTGCCTGGCTGCTGGGGCCCGGGGCTCCGAGGCGCTGGGACGGCAGCGCTGGTGCTCACC
>NW_010345243.1:0-245 GCF_000700745.2 Antrostomus carolinensis
TTTTTTTTTCCGAAGGCCAAACCCAAACATCATCAGACCCACACGGGTTTCTCCAGCTACTGGCAGTAACTTTGCCCAAGGATTTACAGCGACATGGTTGGTTCTTCATTCGGTCACGATCTGTAGCTGTGCTTGTATTCATGCTGGATTTTGGATGTGGTCAGTTGAACCCGTGAAGATTATTGCGTATCTTAATGGTGTTCTAAAGGTGAGTGTGCAGAGTCATGCGTTGGGGCACTAAACAT
>NW_010345244.1:0-246 GCF_000700745.2 Antrostomus carolinensis
CAGGGGGAAGCCGAGCCCTGCAGATCTCTGCCTGCGCCTCTGCGATGTGCCATCACGCTCACACACGCGGTGCAATGCCACGTCCCACCAGCCACCCTGTGTGCGCTGGCTCTGCCAGACGGGCAAGTTGCTGCCAGTGATGGCCGCTGGACCCAGTCTGGGGGACGAGGCCTGGGGAGGTCCAGGCTCAGGCACTGTGCCTGTGCCCCCACACTCATCTGCAAGATCCACCAGCCTTGGGGCAGC
>NW_010345245.1:0-246 GCF_000700745.2 Antrostomus carolinensis
TCTGTGGCCATGGGTACGTCTGTGCCGCAGCAGATATACCTCCAAAGGAATTGTGGCCCAAGGATCAGCCCATGCTGTAGCAGGTGCACCTGGAAGCATCAGTGGCTGTGCATGAGGCCAGGCTGGAGCCCCTCAAAGTGACTGTGGCCATGGATAAGGCTCCACTTGGAGCAGGGACAGCCCAAAGGGACTGCAGTCTGTGGATAAGTCCAAGGTGGAGCAGGGGCAAGGGGAGGAGTTCATTGC
>NW_010345246.1:0-246 GCF_000700745.2 Antrostomus carolinensis
CTTGTTCTAATGAAGTCAATGAGAAATCTGCTGTATGTGGCAAACTTCTGCACTGACAACTGCCTTATCTAAAAGGCAGTGTACTTGAACATAGCTCAGATAAATTGGATTTGATAAACACCATCTCATTTATTTTTTTCCTAGATGTCAATTTGCAGGAAGTATGGGATGTTCTTTTGCAGCTGAATTTGTAAAAGAGCTAAATTTCAAATACAGCTTTTGAAATGAAGGTTGATCTTACATTTT
>NW_010345247.1:0-246 GCF_000700745.2 Antrostomus carolinensis
GATCAAGGTTCAGTTGTGTCTATCCCTTTAAAAATGCAAACTAATACAACAGAATGACAGGACTTAATGAAGAAATTACAGAATAATTTAGATTGGAAGGAACCTCTAAGAGGTCATCTAGTCTACAACAACGAGATGCTGTTGGATGAACATGTTCTCTTGGACAAACTAAGTATCTCAAACAGACCTAGTCTACAAAGTTTATTTAAAAAAACCAAAACAAAACAACCCAAAATGCATCTACTG
>NW_010345248.1:0-246 GCF_000700745.2 Antrostomus carolinensis
AATTAGATCCCATCACTCCAGTGAGACACCCCAAAGTCAACAGTCTCAATATCCTATGCTAAATTTATGGGGGGGTTTTTGTTTGGTTGGTTTTTTATTTTGCTTTTTTCCTTCTCCTTCCCATTACCAACCCAAAGGCAAATTCCTATCAGGGAACCCTTGTATCTATTTCCCATTCAATCCTGAAACTGCCATAGCACAGTGGGGTTGTTACTGCCCCCTGCTCTCCCATAACAGTTGATGTTT
>NW_010345249.1:0-246 GCF_000700745.2 Antrostomus carolinensis
GGGGGAAATACAGAGGTAGGAAAAAAGTCATCCTAGCATGGAAGGCTAGGTTTGCCAGAGAAAGCCATCTAGTGGCCACCGGACTTTTTTCCCACCTCTCCCTACACTCAGCCTTGCAGGCATCTCACCAAAATATTCATGTTTTTAGCTGTCACAGAGGTTTCCTACATGCTGTAGGAGATTATGTGCTGACAGGGCTGTAGCTGTACCTTCCTGAGCAGAGCTGGAGGAGGATGGAGGGAGCTG
>NW_010345250.1:0-246 GCF_000700745.2 Antrostomus carolinensis
ATGTGTGGGAAGAGGTAAGTGGTGGTGACAGAGTACCTGTCTCAGCAGAGTGTGTTCCTTGTGATTGGTAGAAGAAGGCTTTCAAAGGAATAGCATGTCACCTCTGTGGCTCCTGTTCACTGTTTGGCCACAAAAGGAGGCATCACATCCTCTGATCCAGACATCAACTGATGAGAACAGTGAGACTCTACATGAGGGACTGTCACTGTTCCAGGGAAGCAATGGTTATTCTTCACCCTAAACTCT
>NW_010345252.1:0-246 GCF_000700745.2 Antrostomus carolinensis
TCACCACCAGGTCCCTGCCCAGCCTGGAAATAGCTCAGGGTGGTCAGGATCCTGCTCGGGGGGTGGTGCTGGGGGTCCCGACTCACCACGATCCGTGTCTCGTTGGCCGGCAGCGTGTCGATGGCCAAGCTGCCCCCCACCAGGTCCTGGCTGATGTGGGTCCCCTCGGTCCCCGGTGAGGTCTCCTGAGCTCTCTGCCGCCCTTCACCCGTCGCTGGGCTCCTGGGGGAGCGTCCTGGGGGGGGG
>NW_010345254.1:0-246 GCF_000700745.2 Antrostomus carolinensis
GCGGATTCACCAGAATTAAGGTATATATTATAAAACATAACAAATACACATTTCATTACCTTTTAGTTTTAGATTTGACTTTGTGTTATAATTTTAAGATCCCAAGTTTGGAAGAATCTCTGTATTTCTGCAAGGAAAACATACAAGATTAAAGTTCTAATAGTCTGTACAGCCCAGTTCCCATTTTCTGGATAGGATACATCTGTTTTGAAAATTATATGATTTGCCTTTCAGCAATGCTACAGC
>NW_010345255.1:0-246 GCF_000700745.2 Antrostomus carolinensis
CCCTCTTCTGGGGACAAGTGATTGGGATTGAGCTGCTGCTGGGCTCCCCCTGCTCGTACTGGCCGTGACCCGCTGGGGTTTTTCTTGTCACAGAGAGAAGGGAGCAGCATGTCTCGAGGTTGTTCAAAACACAAGGAGTTAATTATTTCCCTGTGGTTCCATAAAAGGATAAATCCCCTCTGAAGTCAATATCTACTTAGAAAACAGGATCCTGAGGATAAATTATTAATAAACTAAAAAAAAAAA
>NW_010345256.1:0-246 GCF_000700745.2 Antrostomus carolinensis
TTCCAACCACTACGATTCTGTGATTGTGTGACAGTTCAGGAAAGCTTTCAAAGGCACAAGTGCCAGCTGGAAGACAAACCATGAGGAATAATCACACTCTGTCTTTAGTCAATATTATTTTATCATTCCTTTGCTTCCACCATCTATTTCCAGCAGCAATACATTGAAACAAAGCTTTAGTTTTGACCAGTGTTACTGGGATCTAAACATGTGCTTAAGCCTGAGACACATATTAAAACAAATCCC
>NW_010345258.1:0-246 GCF_000700745.2 Antrostomus carolinensis
GTTTAAACTGGTGTGTACTGGGGAGAGCCCAGTTCATGTTGCAGTTTAAACTGGTTTATACTGGTTTATACTTGTTTATGTGGTTTAAACTGGTCTGAACTGGTTTGTACTGGTCTGAATTGGTTTGTACTGGTCTGAACTGGTTTGTACTGGGGCAGGGGACGGCGTGTACCAGCGCGGGATGGATTTTATACTGGAGAGACTCAACCAGGGGGACTGGGTGCACGTGTTCCCTGAGGGTACTGG
>NW_010345259.1:0-246 GCF_000700745.2 Antrostomus carolinensis
TACATACACCTGTGCCGGTACCTACACCTGAACTCATGCCTGTACCTGAACCTACACCTAAACCTGTAACTGCATTTATACCTCCCCCTGCATGCATACCCTTGCCTGTACCTGTACCTACACCTGAACCTACACTTGTACCGGTACCTACACCTGAACCTACACCACGTATAACCCCACCTGCACCCACACCTGCACCTGCACCTACCCCCCTGTTACCCCGGTCCCTACAGCTCCATCCCCAGC
>NW_010345260.1:0-246 GCF_000700745.2 Antrostomus carolinensis
CCAGAGCCAACTGGGTTGCAAACCTGGGCCCATTTGGATTCCAATCCCAGACCCATCCAATCCTGGGCTCATCTGGGTTGCAATCCCTAATCTACCTGGGTTCCAATCCCAGAGCCGACTGGATTGCAAACCTGGGCCAGACTGGGTTGCAGTCTTGGAATCATTTAGGTTGTAATCTGGGGCCAATCTGGTTTCCAATCCCAAACCCAATTGGGCTACAACTCCCTAATTGGGCTGTTATCCCAG
>NW_010345261.1:0-246 GCF_000700745.2 Antrostomus carolinensis
GCTGATGGGAACCTCATGCAGTTCAACAAGGTGTACTGGTTTCCACTGAGATGAGAATTAGTTTTCTTCAAAGGAGCCCGTATGGTGCTCTGCTTTGAACCTGTGAGCAAAACAATATTGATGACACAGGGATGTTTAACCTCTTGCTGAACTGTGCTTAACACTCCTCCAAGGCCTTTTCTGTTTCTCATGCTGCCTCACCAGTGATTACCTGGGGGTGGGCAATAAACTGGGAGGGGACACAGC
>NW_010345262.1:0-246 GCF_000700745.2 Antrostomus carolinensis
CATTTCGGCTCCTTTGTGCCAGCAGATGACAAGGGACGCCGCCGCCTCTGAAGCACCGGCCAGCAGCCTGGGCATCGCTGCCACCCCACACCCCCAACCAGGGGTGCAAGCTGGGGACATGAGCAAGGGGTGCGGGTGGGGAGGCAGGCAGGGACATGGGTGCACGAGGAGGAGTGCAGGCAGAGATGCTTGGCAGAGCAGGCAGGGATGCGTGGTGGGACAGGCAGGGATGTGTGGTGGAGCAGG
>NW_010345264.1:0-246 GCF_000700745.2 Antrostomus carolinensis
AGATCCCTCCGGAAAAGGCAAAGCCGGAGGCGACAGCCGACACGAGGGACACACCGGAGCGGGGCCGGGTGGCAGAGGGATGCTCCAGCCCGGTGGTCCCGTCCCCAACCCCCCCGGGGGGGTGTCCCAGCCCCTGCAGGACTCACCCCGAAACCTACAAGCGCCTTTTCTCCAACTTCTACTCCCAAGGGAACCATCCCATCATGTCTCCTCTGGCCAAGAAGAAGCTGCTGGCCCAGGTGAGCA
>NW_010345265.1:0-246 GCF_000700745.2 Antrostomus carolinensis
GAGAGTTGGGGTTGTTCAGCCTGGAGAAGCGCTGGAGAGACCTTACTGTGACTTTTCAATAGATAAAGGGGGCTAATAAGAAAGATGGAGAGACTTTTTCCCAAGATCTGTAGTGACAGGCCAAGGGACAATGGTTTTACACTGAAAGAGAGTGGATTTAGATTGGAAATAAGGAAGGAAATGTTTTTACGATGAGGATGGTGAGACAGTGGAAGAGGTTTCTCAGAGAAGCTGTGGCTGCTCCTC
>NW_010345266.1:0-246 GCF_000700745.2 Antrostomus carolinensis
CCCAGGAGAAACACACTGACATGCTGAAAATCAGAAAAAGGCAAAAGCACCCCAAAAACTGGCCCCCGAGCCCCCCAGGACCGGGCAGGGCAGCCCTGGTTGGGGTCGGGGTCCCCCCAGCATCACCCCGGAGCTGGGGGCAGGTTGCTCAGGGGGATCCCCCGGCTGCTTTGGGGACCCGAGAGCGGGGCCGGTTCTGGAGCCTCGGGTGCTGCCCTGTGCTGGTGCCACTGGTGTTACTGGTGA
>NW_010345268.1:0-246 GCF_000700745.2 Antrostomus carolinensis
CAGTCACTTCACTCCGGGCTCCTCGTTTCCTTGTGAATAACCTTTAACACGCCGTGGAACGTTGTATCCTACACTAAAAGTGACAAAACTGATTAAAAAAAAACCACCTGCCGTTGTGATTTGGGGTTTGGGGTTGGCTTTGGTTTGGGTTTTTTCTTCTTTCCTGGGGTGGGGCTGCCTGGTTCCCTGGTTCCCCGGTTCCCCTCGTTCCCTGATTCCCCTGGTTCCCTGGTTCCCCTGGTTCCC
>NW_010345269.1:0-246 GCF_000700745.2 Antrostomus carolinensis
AACCCTACAAGTGTGATGATTGTGGGAAGAGTTTCTACGAGACATCATCCCTCATCGTCCATCAAAGGACCCATACTTTGGAGAAACCTTTTAAATGTGGTCAATGTGGGAAATGTTTCAGACAAGGTTCTGTCCTGGTCACTCATCAACGGATCCATAACGGGGACAAACCTTATAAATGTGGAGATTGTGGGAAAAGCTTCGTCGTTAATTGGAAACTCATCAGGCATCAGAAGATCCACCTCA
>NW_010345270.1:0-246 GCF_000700745.2 Antrostomus carolinensis
CCAAGGGGACAGGGAAGTTCATACCTAAGTTGGATGGAGTTAGGTATTAGGTTCCACAAGGGATAAGGTGACTCCTGTCACAGAGAATTCTTTTTAAGTCTGGCCTTGTGTGTTAGGGTTGCAAGAAAACACACCCCATTGGTCATGAGAATGCTTGAAATGAGGCCCTGGAGGGCAAGGAGATGGCATCAACAGGCAAGGTGGGGACAGTCCTCATCACTGGCTGCACCTTCTGCCTCTGCTGAC
>NW_010345271.1:0-246 GCF_000700745.2 Antrostomus carolinensis
AGGGTGAGTTTTCTGGGGCAAAACTTACTCTTCACCGCAAGGTTTTTTTACACAAATTAATTTCAAGTCCTAACCCTAGAACAACCATATAACAAAAAAGAGATGCTTTTCTTGGACAACATCCATTAATCTGGCCAAAGCTCTCATAACAGCTAGCCAGGAACCTAAGCTAAATGAACTTATGAAGCATAAGTCTATCTAGTTGGGAGGTAGAGGGATTTAAGTGTTGACTTGTAACTTAGATAG
>NW_010345272.1:0-246 GCF_000700745.2 Antrostomus carolinensis
CAGCACGGGCTGTGCTCACCTGCTTTAAAACGGAGCAGCTCTTGGAGTCCACGTTGTAGCTGGTAGTGGGAGAGCAGAGCCCTGAGCTGGTGCCCACGGGGTGCCCCGGCACGCAGCCCCGCTTCCCCACCCCTCTGTACTTTTTGGCACTGTATCCTTATTTATTACCATTATTTATTATCCTTATTTATTGTTGTTATCTATTACCAACGTGGCGCTTTGTTCCACCCCGAGCCAGTGCCGAGC
>NW_010345273.1:0-246 GCF_000700745.2 Antrostomus carolinensis
TTCAGTATTGCCACTTGGATGAGCTTTACAGTGTATTGTTGCCACTTTCTGGGGATTTTTGATTGCTTCTAATAATTTCAGAATTTCATTACTATATTTGATGGGGGTAGCTTGAGACGATCAAAGTCCTCTGTCTTTCCAAATGGCCCCATGTGCATGTACCATCTCAAAGGCATATTTGGACTCTGTATATATGTTAACCTGTTTCCCTTTTGATAATTCTAGGGCTACAATAAGGGCTATTAA
>NW_010345274.1:0-246 GCF_000700745.2 Antrostomus carolinensis
CAAGGTCAGGCAACATGGGAGGACTACAGAGGTGCTATTTGCCACTGCAGGGAGAAAATTCATGTGGCCAGAGCTTGATTAGAGTTCCAGATGGCCAACATTGTGACGGACAACAAAATGGCTTTTAAAAATATGTGCAAAAGAGAATCAGAAGTGACATTGGTCCATTGCTTGTTGAGGTTGGTCACCTCACAAATAGGGATGTAGACAAAATGGAGATGTTTAATGCCTTCTTCACCTCTGTCT
>NW_010345275.1:0-247 GCF_000700745.2 Antrostomus carolinensis
GGTGGGGGTCCCTCACTGAGGATGAGGAGGACACCCATGAGGAAGAGGATGCCGGCGAAGATGAGGCCACCGATGCGCAGAGAGTCATAGTCTGGGGGGGGAGGGGGGTCAGTGCCACACTTGGGGTCACCCCAGGGACACCCCCCCCACACACACACCCACACGCGTGTGCAACCACATGTGTACAGCCACATGCGTGTGCAAACGTGTTCTTGTACAGCCACACGTGTGTGTGACCATGTCTGTG
>NW_010345276.1:0-247 GCF_000700745.2 Antrostomus carolinensis
TCCCCCCTCACCTTTCCCAGGGAAGGGCTGAGGATGGTGCACAGTCCAGCCCTGCCCGCTCTGTTCACCAGTTAACGAGGAGTTGGGGGCTGCACTGGGCAGCCCCTCCCAGCACAGAGCTGGGCACGGGGCTGGTTTAAACCCCATCGCTGCCCCATAGCAGCTCCCCTGCCCGCTGCCGGCCGAGCTCTGCTGCACAAAGGGCAAATTGTTGTGGGCGGGAGGAGAAAGCGAGCGGGAGATGCTT
>NW_010345277.1:0-247 GCF_000700745.2 Antrostomus carolinensis
TCAGTACGCCCATCTGTGTGCATCCATGTCTGTCCTTTTGTCTATGTGGGTTTGTCTGTCTGTGGCTGTAGCCTGTTGATGTCTGTTCGTCTTTGTGTTGGGTGTGTGTGCATGTCGGGTCTCCATGTGTCCATCTGTCCCTGTTCCATTGTTTGCAGCTGTGTGAATGTGTCTGTGACCCAACTCACCCAATACTGCAGCCACTATCAATCCTGGTCACCACACACAGGTTGTTCACGTATTTTCA
>NW_010345278.1:0-247 GCF_000700745.2 Antrostomus carolinensis
ACCTGGCTTAGCAGTAGCAAGAGGCTTCCTCACTTTCTCAGAGTGCAGAGTGTGTAACTCACAGCAGGGAAAGGCGACAAGAGCAATTCATTGTGGGGAGGTGAAAACTAAGTCAGTGCAGCTCACTGAAAATTAAGAGAACAACATCATATTCCTTAAAAATGCCTAAACTCAGAAATGTGGGAGCACTTTAAACGTGCGGGCTATTAGGAATATAGGGAAAATAAGGTGGGGGGGGTGCTTTCTG
>NW_010345279.1:0-247 GCF_000700745.2 Antrostomus carolinensis
ACTCAGCATCTTTTAAAACACTTACTACTGTCGTTTTTTTTCTGAAGACCTGAACAATTTGATAGGAAACAAAATAGCTGTAATTTTCCAGAAGGCACTGTTAACTAATTATCAGTCTTGGATTAACCCATTTACTCCAATGGCCTTTCCACAACAACATAGTCAAATAAAGTTATTTTTATTTCTCTGTTACATGCAGTATTAATCCAGCAGGGTTAATGATTTTTACAGAAAAAAAAAAAAAAAA
>NW_010345280.1:0-247 GCF_000700745.2 Antrostomus carolinensis
TACTGGGAGGGGGCTACAGGTGAACTGGGAGAGACTGGGCAGTGCTATGTGGGACTGGGAGAGAGTGGTATAGACTGGGAGAAGACTGGGATAGACTGGGAGGGATCCTGCCGTGGTAGTGGGGGCCTACAGGTGGGACTGGGATGTACTGGGATAGACTGGGAGGGAGCAGGGTTATACTGGGTGGGGCTGAGAGGGACTGGGATGAACTGGGAAGGCACTGGGTTATACTGGGATGAACTGGGAG
>NW_010345281.1:0-247 GCF_000700745.2 Antrostomus carolinensis
TCACAGGAAATAAACCAGAGAAATACACATTCTTAGGCCAGTAAGTAACCAAGCGGAACACGCATCTTTCCTTTGTCAAGGAATAAAAAAAGCTGGTATCTAGAGACTACGAAAACAATCAGTGACCTGCAATACTCAGTGCCTACTTCTTCTTCCTGGTTAAATAGTGAACACCAAGCCAGCACATGCAACCCGTAGAACGGGCCTCTTCCATCTACTCAGTATTTTCTATTAAGAAAAAAAAAAA
>NW_010345282.1:0-247 GCF_000700745.2 Antrostomus carolinensis
TCCCTCCCTGAGCTCTCGCACAGAGCCGCCTTTCACCTCCAATGCCTTATTGCTGGCTGAATCTTCCTCCTCCTCCTCTTCCTCTGCGGCTTCCCTGGGAGGCACTGAGCCCCCCCTCACCCCCATGAGCTTTTTCTTCAGCCTGAGCCCCTTTGGGGAACAGCAGGGCTGCAAGCCACAGTGCCTCTGCTCAGGGTGGGGGGGATGCAGTGTGTTCACCACCGGAGCTGCTCTTTGCCTTCCCACA
>NW_010345283.1:0-247 GCF_000700745.2 Antrostomus carolinensis
TTGTCTTATGTATTTGTCCTGTATGCAATGACAGTGAATAAGACTTGACACCAGTAATGGCTTATGGTGTTGTGTTGTCGTTCCATTTTATGCTTGAGGAAAGTGAGGTGTTTGTGTCAAATAAGGAAGTGTAATGACTTCTTCAGTGTTATATAGCAAACCGTCAGCTTTTCCGTTTCCTGCTGCAATTACAACAACTGAACAAACAAGATAACATGAGAAGAAGTTTCTTAAAGAATCAAGGTAG
>NW_010345284.1:0-247 GCF_000700745.2 Antrostomus carolinensis
CTCAGACACCCACAGCAACTCCCTTCAGCACTGACCTGGCAGGGCAGTGCCAGGTGTCCCCAGTCCCTGGCAGGGCAGTGCCAGGTGTCCCCAGCACCCACAGACAATGCTTTCCCACTGCTCTGGGTGCCACCACCCTGTCCCCCATCACACCAAGCCCCACACACCCCAAAGGGCACCGTGCAGAGGTGCTGGTCCCCAATCAGCCGGGGTTGCTGGGCCAGCACAGGCTCCAGCACGTCCCTCT
>NW_010345285.1:0-247 GCF_000700745.2 Antrostomus carolinensis
GGTGCGCAGCCTGGTCTGCTGGCGTTGGGCAGGAGGCGACAGGGCTGGTTGGTGTGGACAGAGCTGTTTTCTCAGGGATCTCACAGGTGAGTAGATCCCCCCACCTGAGGAGGGTGGGGGGGTGACAGAGAGGGGTGGGGGGCTCAGCTCAATCCTGGGCAGCATCTCTGACCCCACTGGGCTTCTCTGCCTCTAGAAATGTGAACACTGTCGGCAGATGGGGGCCACCATCCCGTGCCGGGCGGCC
>NW_010345286.1:0-247 GCF_000700745.2 Antrostomus carolinensis
GTATGAATTGCCCCAAAATGGATGAAGAAATTGACTTAGGTGAAAGCCAAGCAAGGTGCAGGAGTGATGAAACCAGAGCTGGCTTCAGCAATCAGCACCCAACGACATCATTAAGACTGACCATCTTTGACCTACAGACTGTGAGTAGGGGCCATACCTGAGACACCAGCCACAAGCTCTGGATACATCATGCAGCAGTCTGACACCACATACCAGGTTTTTTCTCACCCTGAGAGACTGTTATGAC
>NW_010345287.1:0-247 GCF_000700745.2 Antrostomus carolinensis
GAGTGATGCACAGTGCAATTGCTTACCACCTCCTGACTGATGCCCAGCCTGTCCCAGCCAATGATCCTGGAGCAGAGATAATCCCAAAACCAAACCCACAATCCTAGAAGAGCAAGAGCCCAAGCGATCCCCAGGACAATCCCCAGCTTTCCGGTCAACCCTCACCAATATACTGAACATGTTGTTCTGTGATATGGAGTAACCCATTGTTATATTCAAATGCCAATTTGAGTTTGCTAATTTACTA
>NW_010345288.1:0-247 GCF_000700745.2 Antrostomus carolinensis
TTCCCACCCATGACCATCCCATGTCTCTCCTCTCTGACCCCATCCCTGTCCCTGGCCGTGCCGCGGTGTCGGTGTCACCGTCACTGTTCCTTCTCCAACCCCATCGTGGTGCCCAGGCCAGGGGGGGGGACACATCTTCCCCGGGAGGCCTGGAAGGGGCTGCTGCTTCCCGGGATCCCTGGCACCATTTCCTTCCCACACAGGATGGGATCAATGAGGTGCTGATCCAGGGCTGATCCCACATGGA
>NW_010345289.1:0-247 GCF_000700745.2 Antrostomus carolinensis
GTGGGGACAAGGGACAGGGTTGTTCCCTGCTGGTTGAACCCTCACCACAGCTCCACTCCACATCTTGCTGCATACCAGATCCTGTATCTTTATTTAGAAAGCGCCGATCGCTCTTCACCAGGAACCGGAGTGACACCGGATTCAGTTGGTGGAAGGTCTGTGTGTAGAGGAGAAAAAGGGGTATGGTGAGAAGAAGGGGGTGCTGGTTGCAACCCCCCCCACCCCACAACAGGGACTGAGGGGTCTT
>NW_010345290.1:0-247 GCF_000700745.2 Antrostomus carolinensis
TATTTTTGGGGGCAGCCTGGAGCCCTGCAACCACTTGGATGGGGTTTTGGGGCTCAACACGAAGCTTTTGCAACCCCTCAGATGTGTTTTGGGGTTCAATGTGGAGTTTTGCAACCCCTCAATTGTGTTTTGGGGAGAAACTTGGAGCCCTGAAACCCCTCAATTGTGTTGTGGGGAGAAACTTGGAGCCCCAAAACCCCTCAAATATGATTTGTGGGGCAGCCTGGAGTCCTGCAAACCCTCAGCT
>NW_010345291.1:0-247 GCF_000700745.2 Antrostomus carolinensis
AGCGGTGGCACTGCCGGTGACACGGGGTAGCGGGTTTTGGGTTGGTGGCACTCGCCCGTGGCAACGGAGCACCCAGAGTGACCCGGCACCCTGTCCCTGTCCCATAGTCATTGTCCTGTCCTCACTGCTCACCACCCCGTGGCCACCAGCCCATTGCCCCATGGCCACCACCCTGTGCCCACCACTCAGTACCCATTGTCCCATCAGCCCATGGCCACTGTCCCTTGGCCACCACCTCCTTGCCCCA
>NW_010345292.1:0-247 GCF_000700745.2 Antrostomus carolinensis
GGATGTCACCAGCATCCATCTTCACATCATCTGTCACACCCTGAAAAAGTGCCCAGTTAAATACTCCTGGGGAGAAAGGCTGAGGTGCTCGGAGACTTTGAGCTGGCCAGCCATGACCACGGGACTTCACCTCATCATTTTTGTATTGGAGCCACCAGGAAGATGACCCCATCCTCCCTGCAAGAGCTCTCAAGGCAGCCATTCTCAGCGCTAGGTGGCTGGATATGGCCTTTGCTCTATGGGGAGG
>NW_010345294.1:0-247 GCF_000700745.2 Antrostomus carolinensis
GACTCTCTAAGAAAATGCTTATAGGTAAAATATTGATTAATAGAATATTCTGGTTAAGGTGAAAAATTAGAAACAGGTGCTGTGAAATAACAGAATAATATTTACAGCCCTCTCCACGGTTGGTTTAGACCCGACCCAGCTGAATCCACAAGAATCAGAGAATTTAGAAGCAGAAGTTAAATGTCACGATGTCAGTTTTTCTGTGAAGTGCAGAGCTGAGCAGACAGGAAGATTATTCAAGATCAGT
>NW_010345295.1:0-247 GCF_000700745.2 Antrostomus carolinensis
ATGCCAGTGGGATATTCCATATCATATAACACCATGGTCAGCGTATTAGTGAGGGGCTCTTCCTCTTCTAGGGGTTCTCTCTCTCTCTGGCTCTCGCTTGGTCTCTTGCTCTTCTGGGATTATGGTTTCAATTTTGGGATTGTCGTTCCTCCAGGATTGTTACCTGGGAATAGGCAGGGCTTGGTCGGCAGGTGGTGAACAATTGTGCTGTAATTCACTTAGTTGCATATTTTATTACTATTATCAT
>NW_010345296.1:0-247 GCF_000700745.2 Antrostomus carolinensis
ACCCACAGCCTGAGTTAAATCCCTTTAACAGAAACTGGTGACCCAGAGGGGACTCTAGGACACAAGAAAAAATGATTAGAGCCAGATATTCCTCTGGATAAACCCATCTCCAACACTCCAACTGCCACCAAACAGCTGAATGCACCTACAGAGCTTTGGGAATGGGTATTCCAGACTGGTTTATACTGGGAGGAGTGTTGCGTTTAAAGTTGCTATAAAGAAAAGACAATGGGAAGGACACGCAGCG
>NW_010345297.1:0-247 GCF_000700745.2 Antrostomus carolinensis
CTGGATAGGAGTAATTTTAAGAGTGATTCCATGCAAAAAAAGAAGTTGTAGTCAATAAAAAGCTTATTTTATAAGAATCTCATGGTTCAAAAGTATTTATTACCTATGTTTCAAGCTTTAGAAATTTTATTAAGAGTTCATGTGTAATCGATGCATTTAGTGCTTCCATCCTGATGTAGCAACTCAAATACATAGATAACAGGACAAATAATACAGATACAGTTAAGAAATGCCTTCTTAGAGCAGC
>NW_010345298.1:0-247 GCF_000700745.2 Antrostomus carolinensis
CCTGACGGCCCCGGTGTCCCCCCCTCCGGCAGGTGACGGTGCAGTACATGCAGGACCGCGGCGCCGTCATCCCCATCCGCGTGCACACCATCGTCATCTCGGTGCAGCACGACGAGGAGGTGAGTCTGGACGAGATGAGGGACGCGCTGAAGGAGAAGGTGATCAAGGCCGTGGTGCCGGCCAAGTACCTGGACGATGACACCATCTACCACCTCCAGCCCAGCGGCCGCTTTGTCATCGGTGGCCC
>NW_010345299.1:0-247 GCF_000700745.2 Antrostomus carolinensis
GTTGTAAAGAAAGCATGTTAATAATGCTGTGGAGATGGGGGTAAATTCTAATAGTTGAAGGTTAAAGAAGTATTCTCTAAGTGTTCCCAGAGTTTAAATGGAGAGCTCACAGAAGTGGTGTGTGTGGGGAAACAGGGTGCTGCGGCCAGCGCAGCAGAGCGCCTGAGTATGGTCATTGGGTAACTGGAAATAATGGTAACACTTGAATGACTTGTATTGGGGATGAGAAAAGGGAATGGTTTGGTAA
>NW_010345300.1:0-247 GCF_000700745.2 Antrostomus carolinensis
TGATGAACATGATGTCCACGATGAGATCCACCACGTTGAGGGGGCTGCAGGAGTAGCCGCAGTGCTGGCGCTGAGCCTCCTCCTGCTCGTTGAGGAGGAAGGCGGCCGAGTAGGGGGTGAAGATGGCCGTGTAGATGACCAGCAGCAGGATCAGCCAGTCCCACACCGCCTTGAAGGGGCTGTAGTGCAGGATGGTCCAGCGGTGGATCCGCGGCGCCTGCAGCTTGTACTCGGGGAGGACATCGGC
>NW_010345301.1:0-247 GCF_000700745.2 Antrostomus carolinensis
GAGAGGAGATACAAGGACAGGATCAGATGCACTAAAAAAAACCCCAAAAAAAAGCAAAAAAACCCCCAGAAAAGCAAAAAAAACCCCATAAAAGCAAAAAAAAAAAACAAAACAAAGCAAAAAAACCCCCACAAAAGCCAAAAAAAACCCCACTAAGGTCCCTTTTGGAAAACATAACTGTACTTTGGTGTCCTTAGAGCTTGGAAAATAAAAATTTTAAAATAAAAGTGTATTTTTAGGTCATATC
>NW_010345302.1:0-247 GCF_000700745.2 Antrostomus carolinensis
GGGGTCACCGGGGGCTGCCACGGCTCTGCCCCACGGTGTCCCCTGTGCCATCCCCTGTGCCATCTCCGCTGGCTGTGACCCACAGCTGTGCCCCATAGAATCCATCCCCTGTGCCATCCCCTCTGGTTGTGCCCCACGGTGTCCCCTCTGCCATCCCCTGTGCCATCTCCTCTGTCCATGCCCCACAGTGTCCCCTGTGCTGTCCCCTCTGGTTGTGCCCCACACCTGTGACCCACAGTGCCCCCCC
>NW_010345303.1:0-247 GCF_000700745.2 Antrostomus carolinensis
AAAAAAAAAAAACCAAACAACCCCCACCACCCTAAAAAACCACCAACCTGCAAATACATCCTTTCCCAAAGGGAGAAATAAAAGGTTTTAGAAAAATAAGAATCTACACTTAAAACGCACTCTGTGTACGTAACACCTGGACTGCTTTAGGAAAATAAGTTTACACGTAATTAGCCTCAATTCTTTGCTCTAAATGAACAGCACTTATGCATTCATATCTTTTTTAAGGCTTTTTCTTTTTTTTTTT
>NW_010345305.1:0-247 GCF_000700745.2 Antrostomus carolinensis
TAATGCACTACTTGCTATTGCTTATAAAATTGATTCTTCTGAAGTTAATAATGTCTCTCTGTCTAATGTCCCTGAATTTTTGATTTTCCAGGGCTCCATAACATCACTGCTTTTCTTACTGTAAGTATTTTTTACCGTCTATTTCTAAATTACAGTTCTGGATTTTGAGACATCTTTATTGTAATGGTTAGAAATTTATATCCTGACAAGTTTTAGTAAACTATCTTTAAAAAAAATTGGTATGTTG
>NW_010345307.1:0-247 GCF_000700745.2 Antrostomus carolinensis
CTTTCCTCATTTGTTCCTGTCGTGCTCACTTACCCACTTACCCTGGCTCCTCATCCTGCTCTCTGTCCTCACACTCCTCACCACAGCTTCTCTTTCTTTCCAAACCTAGTTTTAAGGTGGCTTCTCACTGCAATGAGCTATTTGTCTTCCACTTGACTTTCATCTTGCTTCCTCTGTATTTGAATTAGGTCCTTTCTTCAGCCTACAGGTCCTTTCTTCAGCCTACAAGAAAGCTGGGGAAGGACTT
>NW_010345308.1:0-247 GCF_000700745.2 Antrostomus carolinensis
TGTAGCTTAGTTCTGATTTTCGTACTCTACACTGGCATCTGGCTTGAGACTACAATATTTTTATGTCTTTTTAAGTACTTACATATTTCAAGTTAATACTTTCTGTTTTAGGATTTAACTTTGAGAGTGTTAAAATCTAAAAAGATCCCAAACACATGTAATTTTGAAAGCCTTTCGATTTTCTATCAGTCTGAATTGTTAGAAGTCATTAACACGTTTTTCTGGATTAGCTAACTACAATATTTCT
>NW_010345309.1:0-247 GCF_000700745.2 Antrostomus carolinensis
AGAAACCAGCAGAGGAAAATTTACAAAAGCAAAAAAACCCCTTTCCAAGTGAAAAATCCCCTCGTGAAAGAACTGGAAAGGGACAGAAAAAGCACCAACCCCCCGAGAATGTGACAAACCCCCACGAGTAAAAGAATCCAAATCAAAGAGAACAAAAGAGAATGAAACCAATCGACCATTAAAATATCCCCGTGTCAGCCCCAGAACAAATTGTCCAGGTGGTTTTTACAGAGTCCCTGGGGCACTC
>NW_010345310.1:0-247 GCF_000700745.2 Antrostomus carolinensis
AATAATAAGAACTAATATTAATACTAATACTCATATAAAATACACAAAGTTATATGCTGCTGATGAAAGCGCAATGGTCACAAGCAGCAGGAGAATGGGCCTTGGGTGCAGAATGACAGGCGAGACCCTCCGGGGTTGGTGGACATGGAGGAAGAGGGGTCGTTCCCGGCAAACTTTCCACTTTATAGTGAGCATGATGTTTACGGTTTGGAATACTTCTGTTGGCCAGGTTGGGTCAGCTGCCCTG
>NW_010345311.1:0-247 GCF_000700745.2 Antrostomus carolinensis
ACCTGTGACACTGGGTTGATCGCTGTGGTCACTGCAACAGGGAGGTTTCTGGGGCAGCGAGTGACTGAGCTTTGCTCTGGTGTGGGACACGCTGGTGTCCTTGTCCTGAGCCTCCGCTCTGGGGGGAGCCTGGGGAGGACCCAGCAGCACCCAAAGGTGTTGCCACAGGAGGAGGCATGAGGAGGGCTGGATCCTGGGGCTGAAACCTGCCTTGGTGTCCCACGTCCCTGGCTGGCTCTGGTTGCAC
>NW_010345312.1:0-247 GCF_000700745.2 Antrostomus carolinensis
ATATACATATAAAAACGCTATCTTCTTTCAGATCATTTTTAACAAAGAACAATCTTGGGCATCACATGTGTAATATTTCTTCCAGTCTAAAAACTCCCCCGAGATTTTCTTTATACTGACACACAGGACAGTTAAAATGACACTGTCACCGTATTTGAGGATGGTTAAAAAAGAAATATATTAAGAAAAACTCGCTTGAACTGAGTTATATGCTGTAAATTTGATGAAGTATTCTTAATGCCTTCTA
>NW_010345313.1:0-247 GCF_000700745.2 Antrostomus carolinensis
ATCTCTCCAACCATTCAGTTGGGGTTTCTTCCTTCCCTTGTTGCCCATCAAAGGCTTTTGTTACATTCTGCCCTCTAGGAGCAGCTTCTTTTATACCTTTAATAATTAGATTTCGATAATCACTCATACTTCTACGGCCCTCTGCATCATTTTGATCCCAATTAGGATTAATAATTGGCATTTTCTGATCCCCTGGTGGGCCTTGTTGATTCTCTCGTTCCCATATCCTCATACCAGCCATTCTCAC
>NW_010345314.1:0-247 GCF_000700745.2 Antrostomus carolinensis
TCTTAAACACTTGACAGGCGTGGGGCATCGAACATTTATCCAGGAAGCCTCTTCCAGTGTTTGTCCACTCTCTTGGTAAAGAAAGGCTTCCTAAGTTCTGAACTATAGCTAATATCTGAACCTCCTCTGATGCTGCTTTGAACCCTTCTCACATGTTATGTCACTGGATATCAGGGGGAAGAGATCAGCACCTCTCTGTCCACATCCCCTTTGTCAAGGAAGCTGCAGAGAGCAATGAGGTTGCCCC
>NW_010345315.1:0-247 GCF_000700745.2 Antrostomus carolinensis
CCCAAGGGGACAATTAATTACCCCCTGATACCTTCTGGGGGCAATTAACTACCCCCGATACCCCCCGAGGGGGGGAAATTACCCCCTTACTGCCCCCTGGGGGTGGTACCACCCCCCTAATACCTCCCTGGGGGGGGGTATTGCCCCTGGGGGGGTATTTACCCCTTTTATTACCCCCTGGGGGGGGCTGTTGTTGCCCCTGGGGGGGTATTATTGCCCCTGGGAGGGGGTTTATTGCCCCACAGTG
>NW_010345316.1:0-247 GCF_000700745.2 Antrostomus carolinensis
TTTTTTTTTTACTTTAACCTCTTTATTTTTATAAAGAGGATTACTTTTATAAGCTGTTTCCTACTCAACTTTCTGAGCAATCAGTGTACATGGTATATTACATTGAAAATATCATATTTATTCCAACAACATTTACTACACACTTCATACAGTTAAATACAATAAAGTATTCTCCCTTCTTTGTTTTAGGGAAATGGTTTCTCCACCTATAACAACAAATCTATTATTTTATTCCCTCAATAAACAC
>NW_010345317.1:0-247 GCF_000700745.2 Antrostomus carolinensis
AAAAGGGATTTATTTGACGATAGTTTGTGAAAATTTATTTCACTAATAACAAAACCCGACAGTTTTGGTTAAAGAGTTTAAAGAAAAAACGAAATTGTTCTTGGCTACTCTAATAACAACCTATTTTAATTTCTTTTGTTGCAGCATTTGCCCGTTGAATTTTAAATCAGCGTTTCAAGACTGGCGATGGTTGCCGTAACCTTTCACGCCGAGGAGGGAAGGAAATGGCGAATTGTGAATTGTCACC
>NW_010345318.1:0-247 GCF_000700745.2 Antrostomus carolinensis
ATCAGCAGTGTCAGAGGGATATCCAGCACTTGTAGGTCAAGTACGTGTGACTTACTGTGCTAAAAGCTAGGTATCTTCTGGGCAACAGGATTTTACCTTGCCTCCTTTACATGTGACTGATTCAGTGGGAGGGTGGGAGAGGGAAATGATGATGAAAATAAGCGAACTGGGAGAAAATGTGGGCTGCTTTTAAGGTGGAGGGAGTTGGATCACAGGCCAGAGCAAGAATAAGATAGTTGCCTTCAGT
>NW_010345319.1:0-247 GCF_000700745.2 Antrostomus carolinensis
CAGCCCAAAATAACCCCAAAACACCCCAAAACCAGCCAGAAACGGTTAAAACTGCCCAAAACCACCCAAAACCACCCCAAAAACAGTGAAAACAACCCAAAGACCAGCCAGAAATAGTTAAAACGGCTCAAAAATCAGCCAGAAACACCCAAAATCACCCAAAACAGCCCAAAAAACAGCCCCAAACCAACCAGAAATGGTTAAAACTGACCAAAATAAACCAAAAACACCCAAAAACACCCCAAAA
>NW_010345320.1:0-247 GCF_000700745.2 Antrostomus carolinensis
CCCCTGGGGAACCCCAAACACCAGGGAACCCCAGCACCAACAACAGGATCTTATTGGGGTCACCCAACCCCCTGGGGACCACCAACCCCCAGGGACCACCAGCCCCAACAACAGGATCTTATTGGGGTGACCCTGTCCCTGAGGAAGGTCCTATTTTTGGTGAGAATGTCCCATTTTAGGAGAAGAATATCCCATTTTAGGGGAGAAGGACCCATCTTAGGTGAGAAGGACCCATTTTTGGGGGAGA
>NW_010345321.1:0-248 GCF_000700745.2 Antrostomus carolinensis
CAAAGCCGGGCAGATGTGGTGCTGAGGGACACGGTTTAGAGGTGGGACAGGTACAGCTGGACTCGATGATCCCAAAGCTCTTCTCCAACCCGAGGATTTTATGTCCCCCCAGGTCCCCCCCTGTCCCACCCCCCGGCTCTAGATGTACTTGTAGATGTTGGGCGCGGGCAGCGTGTGCAGCTCCAGGCGCACGGGGCAGCGGTAGAAGTGGCTGAGGAGGGTCTCGGTGTAGCCCAGGAGGACGTAGG
>NW_010345323.1:0-248 GCF_000700745.2 Antrostomus carolinensis
ACCCACTCAGGACACAGCCCCACACAGTGGGAACATTGCCCCAGGCGTGCACCCAACCCTGGAAACTGCCCTGCGTGTGCACCCACCCGAGACACAGCCCCACGCACAGACACACTCAGGACACAATCCAATGTATGCACCCACTCGTGATGCTGCCCCAGGCGTGGGGATACACTCAGGGCACAGCCCCACGCACACACCCACTCAGGACCCAGCCCCACGCACGGACACAGCCCCAGACGTGGACC
>NW_010345324.1:0-248 GCF_000700745.2 Antrostomus carolinensis
CGGGCCCGGGCCAGCCACTGTCTTCTCCCCCCCGGAGAGGTTGTCCATGGGGCGGAAGCGCTTGCCGGGGGCCACGCAGTTGTAGTTGATGCCGTCCAGGTACGGCTCCTCGGGGTTCTCCGGGCCCAGGAACGCCTTCAGACAGGGGGGGTTTGGGGAGAAAAGGGGGGTTTGGGGAAAAAAGGGGGGGGTATGGGGAGAAAAATAAGGTATTTAAGAGGTAAAAGGGATATTTGGGGAGAAAAAGA
>NW_010345325.1:0-248 GCF_000700745.2 Antrostomus carolinensis
ATCATTTTACCCCCCACTCCCCTCCATTTTTGAACCAAAAAAAGCCATTTTCACCCCCATTTAACCAAAAAAGGCATTTTTCACCCCATTTTTTAACAAAAAAGGCCACTTTCATCCCAAAAATGCCAAAAACCTTTCATTTTACCTCATTTTTAACCAAAAATAGCCATTTTCACTCTCATTTTTTAACCAAAAAAAGGCATTTTCACCCCAAAAAATCATTTTACCCCCCACTCCCCTCCATTTTT
>NW_010345326.1:0-248 GCF_000700745.2 Antrostomus carolinensis
CCATCAGTCCCCTATAGGCCTGGCAGCCCCTATAGACCGCGCCCCTATAGAATTGCTCCCCCTTAGGCGCCCCAGTATGAACCAGTTCTCCCAGTTTGGGCCGCTGGGCAGCTCGTCTGCGGGATCAGCTGGAGCTGAACGTACCCGCGGGGGCCCTATGGGGATATAGGTGCCTGGAGGGGCCCTATGGGGATATAGGTGCCCTATGGGTGCCCTGTAGGTGCCCTATAGGTGCTCTATGGGGCTAT
>NW_010345327.1:0-248 GCF_000700745.2 Antrostomus carolinensis
TATGTACATGTATCTATACATACATGTGCACGCACATACATGTACCTGTATCTGTACATACATGCACAGACGCACATATATATGTGTATGTATAGCTCTATACGTACACCCCCCCCACCCCACGACACGCACCCACAGGGCGTGGCCGGCGCGAGGGGGCGGCACTACAAGTCCCGTCATACCGCGGGGCTGGGGGGCGTGGTCCTTTAAGGTTCGTGGCCCCGCCCCTCGCATGGCCCCGCCCCCCC
>NW_010345328.1:0-248 GCF_000700745.2 Antrostomus carolinensis
GGACAGTGTTGGGGAACCTGTTACCCAAATCCTGTGAATTACAGACACGCTCACAAGAAGCCACTGAAATGGAACACTTGGAAGCAGCCTGGGTTTTATGTGTTGCAACAAGCATTTGTCACAAGAATCAAATCTGTCTGTAGATAAAGTCTCCACCTAACAAACCCTGTATCTTCCCATGAAAATTTGCAGTACTTAAGACAAGGAGGATGGGAAAGTGAAGTCCTGGCTTTTCAGCCTTGTTCTTC
>NW_010345330.1:0-248 GCF_000700745.2 Antrostomus carolinensis
ATTAAGACTCCACAACTATGTTCCTCCATTTTCAAGGTCTACCGACCCTTTTCTGGTTTGTGTTCATGTGATAAATGATCAGAGGCAAGGGCTGTCTTAGGTTATATGTTGAGAGCTACATATGAAAAGTCCCACCTCTTGAGTTCTAGGTGCTACAATAACAGAAACTCTTAGGAATACACCCATTTTTCTTGCCACACTGCTTATTTTAACATAAAGGAGTGGCAACAGGGCCACAATGCCAGCCC
>NW_010345331.1:0-248 GCF_000700745.2 Antrostomus carolinensis
CTCAGGCATGCTGCCTCCTCCTCCTTGGTGCCAGCACTGGCCTCAACAGCATCTCTGCACCAGGCTCTCCCACCATCCTTGGCCAGAAAAGCTCTTTCCCCAGGGCCCCGCTACTCACCAGCAGTCGAGTAAATAGGACCTGGGAACCGGCAGCTGGGCTGCAGCAAGGAAGAACGGCTGAGTGAGCCAATGGAACCCCACCGTGCCCTGCCCCTTACGAGGGAAGGGCCATTGCTCCCAGTTGCAGA
>NW_010345332.1:0-248 GCF_000700745.2 Antrostomus carolinensis
ATATATTATTACCCCCACCATAATAATTTCCAAGCTGCCACAAGTTCACCACACGCAACGCAGATTTAAACCAACCTCAGATGCGACCTAAAGCGACTCAGCTTTACCAATTCCTCCGATATTTCACCCAAATTCAGCTTTTCAACACAACGCTACTTATATTTCCATATCATAAGACAGGGAAAAAGCCACCAGACTGGCCAAGACTCAATGGGAATTGGCTAGAAGGTACTTTGAGCCCCCAAAAA
>NW_010345333.1:0-248 GCF_000700745.2 Antrostomus carolinensis
GAAGGGCAACGGAGCTGGTGAAGGGTCTAGAGCACAAGTCCTAGGAGGAGCATCTGAGGGATTTGGGGTTGTTTAGTCTGTAGAAGAGAAGCCTTACGGGAGACCTTATGACCCTCTACAACTACCTGAAAGGAGGCCATAGTGAGGTAGGTATCAGTCTCTTTTTGCAAGTAACAAAAAACAGGACAAGAGGAAAGGGACTGAGGTTGCACCAGGGGGAGGTTTAGACTGCATATCATGAAAACTTC
>NW_010345334.1:0-248 GCF_000700745.2 Antrostomus carolinensis
GACAGTTGATCTCCCCAGTGTTCCCAGTTAGGGGCTTGTTTGGGTGATGGGTGATCTCCCCAGTGCTCCCAGTTAGGGGCCGGTGGGGGTGACAGTTATCTCCCCAGTGCTCCCAGTTGGGGCTGTGGGGGTGCCGGTGATCTCCCCAGTGCTCCCAGTTGGGGTGACTGGGAGGGGGGTACCTGCAGGGAGGTGAGGAGGCAGCTGGACAGCAGCACCAGGAGCCAGAACTGCGGGGGGAAGAGGCG
>NW_010345335.1:0-248 GCF_000700745.2 Antrostomus carolinensis
ACACACACACTGTACACACACACACACACTGTGCACACACTGTGCACGCAGGAGCCGCGCACACGGACCGTACAGAGGCTGCACAAAGCTGAACGCGGTTCACACACGCACCGCTCAGGCTGCGCGTGCACTGGGCCCCCCCCGGCCGTGCACACGCACACCTGCGCACACCGCGCGCCCCCAGACAATGCCCGGGGAGACCGGCGGTGCGCGCGCGGACACTCACACGCTTACAGGGCGCGCGCCCC
>NW_010345336.1:0-248 GCF_000700745.2 Antrostomus carolinensis
AAAAAGAAAGAAAGAAAAGAGCAGCCTATTGATTTTCAAAAAATTACACAAAATGCTCACAAAGAACAACATCAAAGCTCTCCTTGAAGACAGCCACAGGCAGGAGGTACAGCTCTCACTATCTGGCAGTGGTGGAAAATAAGTTCTGTGCATGGTACAGCTTTCATTTTAGGAAACAAGGTGATACCTCGTTGCTGTATCAAGGCTCAAAGAGAACAATAGCTATACTATTCAAGCTGTAAAATATA
>NW_010345337.1:0-248 GCF_000700745.2 Antrostomus carolinensis
TGGGTGATTTTTTTTCAGCAAATATATACATTTATGACAGATTATATTTGGAAATAGGGTATTTCACACTATTTATGACAGGAAGCGGAATGTGGGAATTATTTTCAGATGCAAAACTTGGAGGGAAGTATGCCTGAATGCAAATATTTTTTTCAGTCTTTTATCAGGAAGT
Organism: Antrostomus carolinensis; assembly: GCF_000700745.2. Classification (NCBI taxonomy): domain Eukaryota; kingdom Metazoa; phylum Chordata; class Aves; order Caprimulgiformes; family Caprimulgidae; genus Antrostomus; species Antrostomus carolinensis. Next base: position 173 of record NW_010345337.1, read on the forward strand.
CTTGTTTATAAAATGCACTGGTCTTTTCAAACCACCCATTACAACAGAAAATGAAAAAGAAGAAAATAACCTAAAA
>NW_010345338.1:0-248 GCF_000700745.2 Antrostomus carolinensis
ATGTGGCAACCCAAACAGAGCTCCCACAAAAGCATTCAGCCGTCCATGTCTCAGGCTGCAGGGCGTGCCAGAGCCTTTCACTAGTAACAGATGGCAGTAGTTAGAACAGCTGCGTGAGGTGCAACCAGGTAGACGATCTCCTCAGCCTTATGGCAGAGGAAGTAGAAAGATTACAGAGCATTGGGGATGCTGAGGAAGAGATAGACTGGTGGAACCTTGTTCTGACCTCCCCAAGACAAGAACAGGAG
>NW_010345339.1:0-248 GCF_000700745.2 Antrostomus carolinensis
GGTTACAAAAATTTGTCAGTTTGGGAAAAAAAACAAACCAAATTTAAACTTTTGTTAATCATTTCATTTTACAATAGTTAGTCCTTGGCCAAGTGGTAACTGATGTCGGGCGATGTAGGTGAATTTGTCATCACAGGAGAAAAAGGAAAGCAGGCTCAGGTTATATCTATAATATAACATGTTCTTCTTATAAAATGCTTTGTAATAATGAGGGTAGAAAACAGACACCTGAGAAATCCCAGGGTCTT
>NW_010345340.1:0-248 GCF_000700745.2 Antrostomus carolinensis
AGAGGTCAACCGGGACAATGCGTGCTCTGGGGCATTTCTCTCCAACAATGCTGACAGGACGGAGACCTCCTCATGCAATCCCACCACAAGCTGAATGAGCACTGATGGCATTTTTCAGCACCATGGTCAGGAAGTATAAGCCAGAGGGAAGGTCTTCCTGTGCATGCAGGAAGAGGAAGAAGGGACGTGCACAAGTTTTTATCAGAGCATGCTGCAGCACATGATTGAGGGACATGCTGAAGGAGATG
>NW_010345341.1:0-248 GCF_000700745.2 Antrostomus carolinensis
TTTATATCTCATCCCAACTGTTTTCCTGTGAACTCCTGTTACTCAGCAGGGCCCTTCAGTGTGGGGATTTTCAGTACAAAGCAAGTGCTGTTCACAGCTCTCGAGTGCAGAGATTCTGCTCACACCCTGGGGTTCAGGTGGCCCAAAGTTCATTGTGGCACTTGAGACACCTGCCCAAGCACAGGCTGCATTTGTCTTCCTCCTCTAAAGCCCTTGGACAGCCGTGCTTCAGGCAGCTGCTGTAGAAA
>NW_010345342.1:0-248 GCF_000700745.2 Antrostomus carolinensis
GGTCCCTTCCGACCTCAACCATTCTGTGATTTAAATTGGACTGTTCATAAAGTGCCTTTAATTGCATGTTTTTGCATTTTCTCAGTTCCCAAATGTGGGGTACTAGGACCAGCTTTGTGAAAGTGCTGAATGCTTGCATCTGTAAATAAAATCAAGTGGAGCAGCATCAGCAGCTGAGAAATTGTGGTCTCCCAGATGTGGCATCTAGAATTCCTTCTTTCATAGAATCCTAGAATGTTGTGAGTTGG
>NW_010345343.1:0-248 GCF_000700745.2 Antrostomus carolinensis
TTACCACACAGACAGCTGGCATTTCTCTTGTTGGAGCTTCTGACTGTTACCTCTTGCCCTTTTGCAGTGCACGTCTCTTGAGAGTCTTGCTGCATCCTTTCCACAACTTCCTGTAGCTCATGGCACGCTGCAGTTTCATCCTCTACTCTCCACCTGGCCTCCTCTTTGCCAGGTTCCGCAAACCTATTGCCCTTAGTGTCACCCCAAACGTCATATGCTCCAGCTCTTATGCTCTTCCTGGTCTTCTG
>NW_010345344.1:0-248 GCF_000700745.2 Antrostomus carolinensis
GTGCAGTGTCCCCAGGGGAGCCTGTGGGGAGATGGGGTGAGCCCTGTGGGGGTGGGAAGGGCACTGACCCTGCTCCTGTCCCTTCCCAGTGGGGAACGTGATACTCCAGACTGACTTCTACCAGCGGGATGAGAAGCTGCAGCAGGAGGGCGGGGAGTTCATGTTTGATTTCGATGGGGACGAGATCTTCCACGTGGACCTGCAGAAGACAGAGACCGTCTGGCGTCTGCCCGAGTTTGGGAGATTCG
>NW_010345345.1:0-248 GCF_000700745.2 Antrostomus carolinensis
AAAATTGTAAGCTATAGAAAACTGCAGAAATAGATCATAACTGGTTAAATGTTCCCAATATTTAATTAAAAAAAATTCTTTTGAAGAAAACCATGGGAAACAAATTCTATTAATCTGGTTTTATGCTGTCCTACAATGGTCATCCACTTACATGGTAGGTAAATGTGTGTTAACTCAGCTTACTTTTTGGTATCATAATCTTAGAGAGTGGTTATGTATTCTGATGAATGGATTTATTTTTACAGGAA
>NW_010345346.1:0-248 GCF_000700745.2 Antrostomus carolinensis
AGTGCAGGATTTAAGGGCTATAAATTGCACAGTGCAAGACATGCACCCAGTTGTAACCAACACCAAGGAATTCCCATCCACACCCAATTTTGTGCCCTCTCCCCTCTAAAACCTATTCCCCGCTACCTGCATTCCCCACAGACGGGGTACTCTGCACAAAAAAAAAAAAAATCAAGGGGTTCAAGGAAAAAAAGTTTTAATTAATTTTTTTTTAAACTGAAGTTTGCAGTGGTTTTTTAATGGGAAAC
>NW_010345347.1:0-248 GCF_000700745.2 Antrostomus carolinensis
TCCCCCAGACTCCCCTCCCTCACCCCCAGGGATGACTGGCTCCTTCTGCAGGGACAAAGCCCACAGGGCACGGCCACGTGCCCCCGAGGGGACAATGCCAGCAGGACAGGGACACTTGGCTCTGATGGAGTCTGTCCCTCAGCGCCTGACCCCGACCACAGTCCACAGCCCTTGTCCCCACAGCCCCTTTGGTGCCAAACATGATGGTTGAACATGATTCAACCAGGCCAAGTGCCGGGTCCTGCCCT
>NW_010345348.1:0-248 GCF_000700745.2 Antrostomus carolinensis
AAAAATTCAAGAGTTCCTGAGTGAGGAAGGGAAGAAGGGGTTAATTGAATATAAAGTTAATTTCAAAGCACTTCATTTTTTAAAGTGGAAACCTCCTCTAGATGCAGCAGAATATGGTTGTGATTTCAAAAGGGGAGGGAGAAAGAGGTTTGGTTTTTTACAAAAATATTAAATCTTTATTGTAAAATATAAATTAACCTCTTTGAAACAGATAATTGAGTCTCTATTCCTCACTTTGCTTCCCATGG
>NW_010345349.1:0-248 GCF_000700745.2 Antrostomus carolinensis
ATATATATATATATATATATATATATTCAGATATATTTGCCTATATACTTGAGAAAAAGAGCGAGAGCTTTTCAAACACACACACACACACACACACATTTTCTATCATTCTCTCTGTCTCTCACAGCCCCCCACCATGTATAATCTCTGAGGTGCATAAATATATACAGATACATATCTTGATATATATTCTCTATGTATAAACATACATAGACAGTGAGCAATAGCTGCGCTCACACACAATGCTC
>NW_010345350.1:0-248 GCF_000700745.2 Antrostomus carolinensis
ATTTGCTCCCTGATGAGCCCCACTGATCCCAGCCACTGCTCTGACCATCACCATGGGTCACCAGGCAGGCTGTCCCCAAATTGGATGTCCTTAGAGGGGGATGTACCCTTGCTGGTTGTGCTGGGCAGGACCCACTGGGCGCTGCCAGCACTGAGCTGAGGAGGCCAAGCTGCGCTATCATGTCCTGGACACGGGGGGTAGGGGCAGCTGATGGCAGTGGCAACACCTTGCTGGGGATGTTGGGAGGT
>NW_010345351.1:0-248 GCF_000700745.2 Antrostomus carolinensis
TAGAATCTGGAGAGGAAATGGTCTAAATATCTGTAATGTAGACATCTACTTTTGAGCTCAATATCTAGTCTTTATTTAGGGTCAGAAGAGAATAAATAGGTATTTTTAGGGGACATTTATTCTTTAATTTTAAAGCAGATTCTAAAGTAAGTCAGATGACTCATGGTCTAAAGTGTGTATTTTTTCCTGTTGGCTAGAAGGAAAGTCTAAGTGTAGATATCTTCAATATAGAACTGAAAAAAAAAAAA
>NW_010345352.1:0-248 GCF_000700745.2 Antrostomus carolinensis
TGCCCATCAGGACCCCCAGCCCTGCTCCTCTCCCAGGAGGAGTTTGGTTACAACGCGGAAACGCAGAAGCTGCTCTGCAAGAACGGGGAGACGCTGCTGGGCGCCGTCAACTTCTTCGTCTCCAGCATCAACACGCTGGTGAACAAGACCATGGAGGACACGCTGATGACGGTCAAGCAGTACGAGACAGCCAGGTATGACGGTGGGGGGGTCCCGGGGGGGTCCCAGCGGGGCTCTGACACTGGCTT
>NW_010345353.1:0-248 GCF_000700745.2 Antrostomus carolinensis
ATTTTATTTTATTTTATTTTTAAGGTAAGGATAAAAAAAACCCAAACCCTTGTAGATGAAGCCAGAAGGCAGACCCGTGTCTATGCTGCTAAGGAGCAATAAAACCCCAGCTAGCTCCTGTCCTGGAGTTAGAATTCCCAGATTAGCAATTGATTTAACTTTTGATTATGTGAACAGGAGTGCTGCTTCAAGTAACTTTGTGGTATCTGGAGTGGTAGCAATCCCAAAATGCTGGAAGTCAAGCAGGT
>NW_010345354.1:0-248 GCF_000700745.2 Antrostomus carolinensis
CAAAGATGTTAAACAACACTGGTCCCAATACCAACCCTCGAGGGTCGTCACTGGTCACTCGTCACTGGTCTCCACTTGGATATTGAGCCATTGACCACAATTCTTTGAGTGTAATCATCCAGTCAATTCCTTACCCACTGATTGGTCTATCTGTCAAGGCCATATATCTCCAATTTAGAGACAAAGATGTTATGTGAGACAGTCAAATGCTTTGCATAAGTTCAGGTAGATGACATCAGTTGCTCTTC
>NW_010345355.1:0-248 GCF_000700745.2 Antrostomus carolinensis
AGTTTTGGTAGGATAGCTCTGAAAACCTCTGCTTATAAGCGCTGTACCTACTATTAAACCACACACCAAGTGTGCTGATGCAAAGCTTTTTGCAGCAGAAGGATCAAGTGTGAGCAGGTGAGTCACAGATTTCAAACCTAAAGTAATTAAAGCAGAGGGACTCCCACTAAGATGGGGGGTAGCTGCTCAGCAAGGGAAGCATTACATTTTCTCTTCATTGCAGAATCACAGAATGGTTGAGGTTGGAA
>NW_010345356.1:0-248 GCF_000700745.2 Antrostomus carolinensis
AAAACTTCTGGAGCTTATAGACTGAGTTTGCAGTCAACAAGAGAAGAAACATTTTTCCTTCTTTCACTGAGTCTTTACGAAAGCAACTTAAGCTTTGCAAGGACACCTGCCTTGGTAAAATTTCCAAATGAAAGAAAAAAATTGCTGAGTAGCTTTCACTCATTGTGATTTAAGAGTCTGTGAAACTGAACGATGACTGATAAATAAATAAATAGCAAATACTAAAGGAAAATCCAGAAGCTCATCAA
>NW_010345357.1:0-248 GCF_000700745.2 Antrostomus carolinensis
TGGTATTTCCAGAGCTTCTTAAGTTTCGATTCTTTTCAACTATTTTTCTGCTTTTTTGGTAGCAGTTTCATTTGGAATTCACCATAGTAGAGCAAATTCTATGCAAAGGCACAGACTGTTCAGTTCTTCCATTATGAATGAGTTGTTCTGGATGATGGGAATCCTTTGTTTCAGCTTTACAGTTTTCTTGAAAATGAATTGAAGCTGGGTAGATATACAAATACATTGCAATTCCAGAAATTGGGGGG
>NW_010345358.1:0-248 GCF_000700745.2 Antrostomus carolinensis
GTCTTTTCCAACCTTTATGATTCTATGATAAAACCAGCTTAGTGTCCCTGCCTTTCAGATGTTTGTGGCATTCAGGCTTTGTCCAGTTAAGTGTCTCACTGCAAGCAGCAAATTAGGTTGTCTGGGGGTTAGAGAGGTGCTGGGGCTCCAGGGACTCATGTGCAAAGTCCAGCTCTCCCAGTTTCCTACATGGTCATGGGCAAATGACCATGTAGGAAATGACCATGCCCACAGGCTGCTGGTCTCAC
>NW_010345359.1:0-248 GCF_000700745.2 Antrostomus carolinensis
TCCCCACACGTGTCACCATGTCCCTACATGTCCCCACGTGTGTCCTCATGTGTGTCTCTGTCTCCACACATGTCCCCACACGTGTCCTCACGTGTGTCCCCATGTGCAGGGACAGGGCTGTCCCCAGGCACATGCCCATGTCCCCACACATGTCCCCACACGTGTCACCATGTCTCTACATGTGTCCCCACGCGTGTCCCCACGTGTCCCCTGTCACTCACACGTCCCCATGTCCCCACACGTGTCCC
>NW_010345360.1:0-248 GCF_000700745.2 Antrostomus carolinensis
AAAAAACATAATATCAAAATCTGTAAGAAATGAATGCTAATGAAAAAAACTCTCAATATACATTTTTGAAAGAGATTGGTATTAAAATTTCCATAAAGATAAAGCTACCTGTTGACATAAATCAAAGTATAATACTCCCCTATATTCCTGAAACACATCTATATCTGGATACCTCACACAGCAGGCTGAAAGCAGTTTCAATGCTATTTCTCAATTGCGTTTATATGCTACAGCTATTTTTTTTTTTT
>NW_010345362.1:0-248 GCF_000700745.2 Antrostomus carolinensis
TTTTTAAGGTGTCAACTTCTGTTCTAACATTTTAAAAGTTGTCCTTAAGAGAATTAGTTCAGTCTACCTATCCTTTTTTTGAAACAAAGGTTGGTGAAGTCTTTGTTTATCAGGCATGGCTGCTTTAAACTATTTTCATGACAGTCATTTGCTGCAGGGCAACATCCAGACTTTGTGAGAACAGCAAAAGAGATATTTGGAGAAAACTCTTGCAGTGCAGTTTCAGCCTTTTCATAGCAATCTCTTCT
>NW_010345363.1:0-248 GCF_000700745.2 Antrostomus carolinensis
TCCTTCTACTTTTTTAATGCTTAAATAAGAGGGGTCTGAATATTTTGTTATTTCTTGCTCTTTAAATTATTCCCAGTGCTGCACACAGATCCGCAATAGCTGCCTTTCAAAATGCAGATGTACAATTTGCCATTTCGTTACACTTTTGGTTTTATCCCAGAAGAAGCTCATGACTCTATTGCTTTCTGCTACATCATCTTTGCCCTAGTAGAGTAAGTTCTGTAACGATGGTTTGTTTTATCATAACT
>NW_010345364.1:0-248 GCF_000700745.2 Antrostomus carolinensis
CAGCTCAGTTGCACGTCCAGGTCTTGCTGTCAGTTCTCCTGCTGTTTCTCCTGCCGTCCACACCTTCTGCCATGCTTAGCATGGCCCACAGCCCCCATAGCGCTGGCTCCAGTGCTCACTGGACAAGGAGGATGAGGAGGACAAGAAGCCCCCATAGACAAGAGAGCCCTGCAGACCCCTGGGCCGGCCCAGCCCCAGTGGGGCTGAGCTGCCCACAATGCTCTCCTGAGGGCAGGAGCTGAGGATGG
>NW_010345366.1:0-248 GCF_000700745.2 Antrostomus carolinensis
CCCCCGAAAACCCGGACAGCATTGCCCTAAGTGAGAACAAGCCAACCCCAAAAGACAGCACATCCATTTTTCCCTTTGAGGCTGCACCCCAGTGGCCTGGTCACTGACTGTGGCCTCTGCTTCTCACTGCAGATGCCATTCAGACAAGCCCACATTGCCTCTGGGAAGGCCGTCCAGCTCGCCGAGTCTAAAGGCACCACCATCAATAATCTCAGCGTGGATGACCTCAAGAGCATCAGGTTCGTATC
>NW_010345367.1:0-248 GCF_000700745.2 Antrostomus carolinensis
GGACACCAGGCACAGGGGACACCAGGCACAAGGGACATCAGGCACAAGGGACATCAGTCATGAGGGACACGGGGCACAGGGGACAATGGGCACAGGGGACATGAGGCACAAGTGACACCAGGTACAAGGGACACTGGGCACAAGTGACACAAGGGACAAAGGGGACAGGGTACACCAGGCACAGGGGATACTGGGCACAAGTGACACTGGGCACAGGGGACACGAAGCAAAAGTGACACGAGGCCAAG
>NW_010345368.1:0-248 GCF_000700745.2 Antrostomus carolinensis
GTGCTCACAACCATGCTGCCAGGAGTCACGAACACTTCCCCTGGTAGTAGACCTGTAAGCTCGCTGCCAGAATGGAATGTTGCTTCCAGCAGAGCTAGAGCGAGCTACTTTACGCCCTTCCCTGCTGGCCTTGCCGCACAAACTGCCATCCCAAGCCCTTCTACCACCCCATGCCCTGTTTGCCTGTCCTGTTCGCTGTCCTCCTGGTCACTCGCGTTCCCTGGGGGCCGTTTAAATCTCCTGCGGTT
>NW_010345369.1:0-248 GCF_000700745.2 Antrostomus carolinensis
TATGTATTTTTTCTTTGTCCATAGCAAAACAAGAAAACTGAAAATATAATAGCAAGCTCTTGAAAACGTAACTCTCAAATTATTTTTTTTCCAAGATACCTCCATCTATCTGCATGCATATATTCCAAAGTGTATTTATAACCTATGTTTGCCTTTACACAAACAATTACATAAACATGACCTGCATTAATAACTTTATTAATTTATGAATAATCATTAAACTCTCTTTTTCATAAATCATAGAATCA
>NW_010345370.1:0-248 GCF_000700745.2 Antrostomus carolinensis
CCTCTGCCAGCTGCTCCCCCAGACTGTGGCTGTCCCCATGGCTGGAGCATGTCCCCGTGGCCAGAGTGTGTCCCCAAGTCCCCGGAGCCATGGCTGGGGGTGGGTGGGGGGCTGCAGCCTGGGGGACTGTTTTGCATCTCAAAGGCTTCGCCCCCCTGGCAGAGGGAATTAACCTGATTAGCAAGTCATTTCACAGATCAGTGGGGCTCATTAGCCCTGCAGACCCCCTGCCCCCAGCCCCCGGACTG
>NW_010345371.1:0-248 GCF_000700745.2 Antrostomus carolinensis
TGACAGGGACTTGCTGCCTAGGGAGCACCGAGGGACACAGCCAGGCTCCAGGGGCTCCAGTAGCCCTGCCGGGAAGCCAGCATCCAGCTGGGCAGGCTGGGAGGATGAGGGCAAGCCCTTGTGCTTCCCACATGCAGCCAGGAAGATCCACCGCACCCCCAGCAGCCCGATCCCCCGTCTGCATCACCGCACAGCTGCCCCTTCCCCAGCCCTCGGGCAGGAACTGACTCAGCCTGCCTTTTCCTCCC
>NW_010345372.1:0-248 GCF_000700745.2 Antrostomus carolinensis
TGGGGTGGTGTTGAGCACCCATGGGTGTCCCCCCCCGGTGAGGGTCCCACCCTGGGTGCGGCGCAGGTGCCGCAGCAGGTGCTGGGCCTCCTCCCGCACTCGCTCCTCGGCGCCGCGCTTGCCCATCCCGAAGCTCTTGAGGGTGGTGATGGCGAAACGCCGCAGCTGGCGCCAGCGCTCCCCGCAGCCGTACACGATCCCTGGGGAGCCAGCGGTAATAACGGGCGGTCATTAATTAATAACGGGCG
>NW_010345373.1:0-248 GCF_000700745.2 Antrostomus carolinensis
CCCCGCTCTGTTTTACAGATCAGTATCTTATGAGGTATGGGGGTGTATGTTTGGCAGCACCCTTAGGGTTCCTATTCACTGAACTCACACAAACAAAGGAAAAGCAACTACAAGATCCATCTCTGCACCCTCCAATGTAGAAAGGAAACCAATGAACCCCCTTATTCTGCAAAGAGTCACTAACAGCAGAGTCACAGACCCAATATACCACACTGCTCTAACAGCAGTTAGCTAAACAGCGAAGAACA
>NW_010345374.1:0-248 GCF_000700745.2 Antrostomus carolinensis
CCCGCCCCCAAACCCAACACACATGACTAGCATGGTTTGATCAAGTCAATTTTCTAAACCCAATCTGAATACAAGTGGCATTTTGTAAAAGCTCAGATCTCATTTTACAGGACTGAAAAACTGACTTCCTATACACTTTTGTCCTGCTTCCTTCCTGTCTTAGAAATTTTAAATAGCTCTGAAGTAGCATCTGTGTATACTCTCACCTTCTACATCGTTAAGATCATAGAATCATAGAATCATAGAAT
>NW_010345375.1:0-249 GCF_000700745.2 Antrostomus carolinensis
TGAACATAACTCAGTAGCCTGGAATGAAACCAGTAAGTTGTGGTTTTGAAACAAACAAAAGTCTCTTTGCATGTGGATCTTTGCTGCAGGGTGATGTGGATGGTAAAAGTAAAACATAAACCAGGTCAAATCCATGAAAGAAAAAGCCTGTTGGTAACTATTAAACACAAAGGTAGCACTTTCTCTCTGTGTCAGAAGTCCTGGACCACATGTGTTGATGTCTGGGAGTGTATTCTGAGGAAGTATTAT
>NW_010345376.1:0-249 GCF_000700745.2 Antrostomus carolinensis
AGCGGAGCTGGTGACGGTGACGGCGACGATGGTGACGATGGTGGCACCGACACGGGGACTCGATGCCCAAAGTCTCTACCGGACACTGGAAGCGGCCGCCACCGCCAGCGCTGCCGAGCTGGAGCGGGAGCTGAACCGGAACCGCCGCTACCACCGGCACCTGCGCCTCGTCCAGAGAGTGGCCGTGGTGCTGCTGCTGCTCTGTGCCCCTCTGCGTGAGTACGGACCAGTACAGACCAGTAGGGACCA
>NW_010345378.1:0-249 GCF_000700745.2 Antrostomus carolinensis
TTGGAGGGAAAATTGGAAATTTGGAGTGAAATGGAAATTTGGAGAGAAAATGGTAAAAACTTTAAGAAATTAAAAAATTTGGGGTGAAAAGTAAAAAATTTGGAGTGGAAATTGGAGATTGGGAGTGGAAATTGGAAATTTGGAGTGAAACAGTGGAAATTTGGAGAGAAAATTGGAAATTTTGAGTGAAAATTTGAAATTTCGAGTGAAAAGGTGGGAATTTGGAGAGAAAATGGTAAAAACTTCAAG
>NW_010345379.1:0-249 GCF_000700745.2 Antrostomus carolinensis
CTGAACACACTAGTTCTCCTAGGTAAGTAACCTCTCATTAACCTTCCTTCCCAAACTTCTGCCACTCCTAATAACAGCTCAGAGTACCAGGGGGTGTATTTAATAAACATGATGGATCTATGTCACACGTGATTTTTGGTCCAAAAAGACCAAAACAAGGATATGTAATGAAACATTATTGTTCAAACTAAGATCAGAATTAGTGATTTAATACCAATTGCAATGTAACAGGGCTGCTGTTGAGCTATA
>NW_010345382.1:0-249 GCF_000700745.2 Antrostomus carolinensis
TTTTTTTTTTTCCACTCACAGGGCTTAATTGTTAACTTGGAAGCAGTTTGTAATTTTGAATTTGGGGAGTGTGTAATACAGCAGAGCAGTTGTGTTTGTTCTCCGTTGTAGACAGCCTTAGGCTGCACTTCCATGGGAGTTGTCAGTTGCTTCTCTTTGGATGGCTAATAGTGGAGATTTGGATCTGAAGGGAATCTTGAAGAGGAATGTAGGTTATGGTTGTTTTTTTAGCTTTGGTTAGATATTTTT
>NW_010345383.1:0-249 GCF_000700745.2 Antrostomus carolinensis
TTAACTCTATCCTAGTGAAACCAGGACAGATCTGCTCATGGGCTTTGAGAGCTGGTTGTATCTGTGAGCTGCAAGTCAAGAAGTACAAAGCGATCCTGTGCCCGTAGCTGTTGCTCTCATGATGGGACATGTGGGTGTAACCTCACCAGAGCATCTTCCATGCAGGTGGTTGGTGCTTTTCCTACCACAGGTGCTCACATCCCTGCTGCGCTGAGCCACGAGTGTAAACCCCCTGATGTTGGGATGGAG